>NC_091129.1:10306702-10606702 GCF_040183065.1 Periplaneta americana | reverse complement strand
TACTGTTATGTCCTATAACAGCACTATGAGCTGTAATAAACATCTGTTTCTCTAGCAACCAGTCCGCGAATTGCAAATCCAAATAAGGCCCGTCAACAATAACGTTTAAGTACAGGGTGCCCGGGACAAAATTTACCAATAAGAAAGTTTAATAACTCACCAAATAATTGATGGATGAAAATGCTGTTTGCGGGAATTGACAAAGGGACTTCCAAAGTTTCGAATGGCCACTAATAAACTTCTATGTGTGCACCTCTTGTAGCATGACAGATGTCCAGGCGATATTCAAGTTCTTGCCATGTGTTTCGTATCATCTCTGGAGTGACAGTTGCACAAGCAGCGACAATTCTCCGACGCAGATCCTCCAAATCTTCCACTACAGTCTTGTACACAATGTCTTTTATGTATCCCCAAAAAAAGAAGTGCAGTGGGGTTAGATCTGGGGATCTGGGAGGCCATGCTGTAGGTCCACCTCGACCAATCCATCGCTGAGGAAAGCATTCATTCAAGTGATCTGTAACATGTAATGCATAATGAGGCGGAGCTCCGTCTTGTTGGAAAAATATCCCTGTGGAATTTGAGGAGTGGCGTAATTTTCCAGCATATCAAGATACAAATTTCCATTGATAGTGTTTTCCACAAAAAAAGAACGGTCCAATCACAGTTTCATGTGTAAGTCCGCACCAAACATTAATCTTAGGGCTGTCTCTTTCCAATTCCCTCATTACATGCGGATTTTCTGATCCCCAGATGCGACAATTATGCCTGTTGACGATCCCACAGACGTGGAAGGTGGACTCATCACTAAACACGACCTTCTGCAGATATCCATTTTCAATATCAATTTTCAACAGCATGTCACTAGCGAAATCATATCGTGCAGGCAAGTCGTTTGGTTTCAACTTTTGAACCAATTGAATCTTCTATGCATGCAGACGTAGCCTCTTGTGCAGAACATCGTGGATCGTTGACTTTGGAATTGCAAGTTCCCTGCTGGCACGGCGAACAGACTTACACGGGCTCCGTTGGAATTCTGTCGACTTGCGCTTCTGTCACTTTCTTTCCGCGTGGTGTTTTCTCTCAAGAAGATTTCTATGCCAAGTTGTTATTGTGTGCCTATCTGGTGGTTGTTTCTCAAGGCCACTGTTGTCTAAATCTTCTCTCCACTATCTTCGGATACTTGAATTCGGCAAGCCAATAGCAGCATTGAACTTTTTGTTGCACTGTGAACGCCACTTTAATTACAGCTATGTCAACAACAATGACCAAATGTTGCCAACATCACACATAAAACTTAAAATGTCCCTCTTTCATTTGCCGCAAATTTCATTTTCCTATCTCCATTATCACGCGAGTTATTAAACTTTCTTATTGGTAAATTTTGTCCCGGACACATATAACAAACAACACGATTGTGCAGAACTAATATCTTTATGAAATGCATATTTCCTTTATGTACAAATTGTCTGGTCCCAGGTAATGCGGGAATTTTTTGCTCATTACTATCAGCACTTACCTGCGGTAATAAATTTGCTTTTATGTTGCGCTGTGACGCTACTGAACACGTTTCAGGCCGCTGCTCATCTAGGTTAGTAGCAATTCTGTCTGGGTGAACGTGCTAGTAATTTTTAATTTTGTGAAATGTGTAGTTTTATGATGGACAAATTTGTGAGCCGTAAAAAGCTCTCTCAAGATGAATCGAGTGACAAACTAGTCTCTGCCAACGTTGTAAACGTAAACCACGATTTTCAAGTATCGAGAAAAAAATTGACTATAGTACGAAAATATAGGCCTAGTGAAAATTATTTGTAATGTGGCTTAACGTGATATAGGAACATACGATGAGTGCATTGTTTGCGCAAATGTTTCAATAATCGGTTGATAGTGTCAAAAATATATTTTATAAGGTAACAATTAATTTGTTCCGGTTGTTCTTTATGGTTGTGAAACTTGGACTCTCACTTTGAGAGAGGAACATAGGTTAAGGATGTTTGAGAATAAGGTGCTTAGGAAAATATTTGGGGCTAAGGGGGATGAAGTTACAGGAGAATGGAGAAAGTTACACAACGTAAAACTGCACGCATTGCATTCTTCACCTGACATAATTAGGAACATTAAATCCAGACGTTTGAGGTGGACAGGGTATGTAGCACGTATGGGCGAATTCAGAAATGCATATAGAGTGTTAGTTGGGAGGCCGGAGGGAAAAAGATCTTTAGGGAGGCCGAGACGTAGATGGGAAGGTAACATTAAAATGGATTTGAGGGAGGTGGGATATGATGATAGAGACTGGATTAATCTTGCTCAGGATAGGCACCAATGGCGGGCTCATGTGAGGGCGGTAATGAATCTCCGGGTTCGTTAAAAGCCGTAAGTAAGTAAGTATAAGTAACAATTAATTTGTTTCCGAAGCCAGACGAATATTTTAAACTCTTCAGCAACTGACAAAAGAAATCTTCCCAAGCGAAAAAAAAATCTTATCTTAGTTTCCAATAAATTTTTACTAAAACATATCAAGAATAGAGGCATTTCACGCAATACAGAGGATTTCATTAATCCAGTCACGTATTTACTTTCTATAGTAATAAAATATAGGGAAACGAAGACATCAGGGAAGAATTTAGGCCATAAGCCTGAAAACGTCCTAGAAATGATTAACTTGTGGAAGGAGTGGCAATAAAAATAAATAAATAATAAATAAATAAATAAATAAATAAATAAATAAATTTGTCCATTAAGATGTATAAAAGACATAGTTAAGTATATAGGGGGAGCATAATTTCAGGTATGTATTTCCCACATGTAGACAATCAAAATAATTCATTACAACATGTGTCCGGAAATGCTTCATTTCCGAGTTATGGCCTTCACAACATTGAAATTCACCGGAACGTTTTTCTTTCCGCAGGTCGTTGTCATTACAGAAGATGTTCAAAATGTCCACCTCCTGCTTGAATACAGACCTCACATCGATGTCTCATTGACCTGCGAACACGATCCCAAACTCCAGGAGTATTGCGTATGTCCTCAGAACATGCCACAATTCGATTCCGAAGGGATTCCAAATCAGGCACCGGAGACGAATAAACCAATGATTTTAAATGGCCTCACAAGTAGAAATCGAGAGGGTTCAGATCAGGTAAGCGTGGAGGCCAAGCAATTGGGCCACCTCTACCTATCCATCGATCAGGAAACCTTCGATCCAAGTACCGGCGAGCCGTACGACTGAAGTGTGCAGGGGCGCCATCATGCAAGAAGTGAATGTGTTGACGATTGATCAGTGGAGTGTCTTCTAAAACATGAGGTATGGTGTTTTCCAGGAAGTTTGTGTACGCCTGCCCCGTAAGTCTGTTTACAAGTACATGGGGTCCAACTAATCGATCACCAATGATACCGACCCACATGTTGAGGGAGAACCGCACCTGGTGGTGAGATGGAACAGTTGCACGTGGGTTTTCATACGCCCATACATGCTGATTGTGGAAATTTGTTATGCCATCTCGTGTGAACTGTGCTTCATCTGTAAATAATACTAAGGCAGGAAAGTTCGGATTTACACCACACTGCTGCAGGAACCACTGACAGAACCTAACTCGTGCAGGGTAATCTGTTGGTGACAGGACCTGTACACGTTGCAAATGATAAGGATACAATTGATACTCTTTCAACAGTCTCCAGACAGACGTATGAGGAACATTGACTTGCAACGCTACCCTTCGTGTGCTGATAGAAGGAGTCATGTTCACAACCTCCAGAAGTACAGAAGTACAGGATGTAGATCTTGGTCGTCCCCTTCCCAAACCAGGAGAGTTAAATTTTCCATACTCGCACAGACGGTAATGGAGACGTACAAATGTCTTCCAATCTGGACATTGTCACTGTGGGTACCTCTCCTGGTACAAACGACGAGCCAGCGCAGCATTGCCGTCCGCCTTACCGTACATGAAGTGTATCTATTGATTTGAATACATGTCGCACAGTCTAACGCCTACACAACACTGAATGTAACCTTCGTCTCGGAATGAACTGTCAGAGTGCCCTCTTAATGTCTCCTTTGACGGCAACGACCTGCGGAAAGAAAAACGTTCCGGTGAATTTCAGTGTTGTGAAGGTCATAACTCGGAAATAAAGCATTTCCGGACACATGTTGTAATGAACTATTTTGATTGTCTACATGTGGGAAATACATACCTGAAGTTATGCCCCGTATTTTTGAATCATTCTGAATACAGTACGAATTTATATGTTAAAAATAATAAATATTATATCTTAAATAATATTAAAACATCAAATTAAACAACTCGTTGAGATTTGCCTCGAATAATAATAATAATAATAATAATAATAATAATAATAATAATAATAATAATGAACTAGCCCCGGCTATCGACTGATTACTTGTACAGGATTCATATGATATCATATCGCTAACACTGGTTTATAAATACGAAAAACGTTAGTTCGCTGATCATCCACCGGAAACCCGCGCTAAGAATGTCTATTAATACGGCCCCTTGATTTTAGTGTTCCTGGTTCGAGAAAAGATTTATATAACTTATGAATTAGCAATAGATATTTAAGTGATTGTAAAACTTCTTACTTTAACATTGCGGAAGTGAGAAAAAACTTGAAATAGTAATAAACTTTGGAACAGATTTTATATGAGTATAGGGAAGCTTATAGCTATATCTAGAACACATAAACGAGTTCCTGCTATAAAATTTTATTCTTAACCGAGAGGCATTCAGTGTGGACGTAGTCTATCTCGCTACATTATCCAAGAAGCGCCGGGATAATCCAAGCATCTAAAGGCAAGGCATGCTGCTACGTGGTAGCTGGCGAATCCGTTCTCATTTCGTGACGATATGGTCGTGAATATTCATTGCGGCACACGAGTATATGGCAACTGTCGCCTCTATGGTGTATATTACGTTCCATTACTTGAATTGGAGATTCAGTACTGGGCCATAAAAATTCTCTTACTGAAACATCTTTAGTTGAGATCACTATTAGACACGTTACTGCTTCGGCTAATAATAATGATAATGATAATGATAATAATAATAATAATAATAATAATAATAATATTAATAATAATCTGGGTTAGTTTTCTTAGGAGTGCATCTTTTTTGTTAGAGTCAATTACAGTTATGAAAGAAACCAACGTGTGAAATGTTGCCTCCAGATGGGAATGAAGGTGATTTCCAGCACATTTCTCCCTTTTTGGGACCTTTATCCCTTTTTCTTTTTATTCTGCTCATTATTTAGTTAACTCCCTTAATAACAGTAATCTTTCAGTTGTTACCCTTAACAACAAGCTAATCCCTTATTCATCTGTCGTAAAATATCTTGGCTTCTTTTTTGATGATAATCTAAGTTGGAATTTTCAAGTTAAAGAAACGATAAAAAAAATCCGTTCCTCCATTCACTGTTTGAGTCGCTTAAGAAACTTCTTGCCCCAACAACTAAAACTTACCCTCGTACAAACCCTAGTAATGCCGCACTTCGATTATTGTGACGTTTTGTTAAGTGACCTAAGTTCTGAACTGTCAGTCAAGTTACAGCGAGCTCAGAATATGTGCGTCAGATACGTGTGCAACATCCGACGATATGATCACATATCACCGTCCTTCGCAAGTCTCTCGTGGCTCCGACTTAAAGAACGTAGAACTTTACACACTTTGTCTTTACTCTTTCGAATTCTCTCACACTTCAACACCAAATTACCTTTCTTCTCGTTTCTCTTATCTATACTCTAACCACGACGTAAATACCAGATCGCTTATCTGTGGCACGCTAAGTATACCTCTTCATAGAACATCTTGTTATTCATCATCTTTTACAATATCCACCTCGCGTCAATGCAATTCCTTGTCACAAAGTATTAGGGGCTGCAAGACAACAAACACCTTTAAGAACAGCTTAAAAATAACCTTATTAGCATTTCACTCCAATCATACTGATTTAAAATATCACTGACTACATTGTTACTTTTTTTTCTTTAGACATCATCCTGATTGTGCTGTATTTTCAAAATTGTCTCATAATAATCTCTTTCTATTATCTAACATTATTTGAAATATATTAACATTCTATGTATTTTAGTTTAATTCTGCTACACAGTTTATTTCAGAGTTTAATTAATAGTTCATAGTATTTTGTTGTTTAATTCGTAAATAACTCTTGTATACATGTAACTCTCATCTAAATCAAATTGTTGAATTCTTTGTAAGTTCATGCATATGTATATACACTTTTTGCTGGTTGAGTGGAAGAGAAGGCCTTACGGCGTTAACTCTGCCAGCTAAAATAAATTATCATTATTATTATTATTATTATTATTATTATTATTATTATTATTATTATTATTATTATTTCATTGTCTACTCTCTTAATGCTATTTTTAATATTTCCCACTTACTTAGGCTTTTAAGGAACCCGGAGTCCACACCTGTGGAGTAACGGTCAGCGTGTCTGGCCGGTGGCCCGGGTTCGAATCCCGGTCGGGGCAAGTTATCTGGTTGAGGTTTTTTCCGGAGTTTTCCCTCAACCCAATACGAGCAAATGCGGGGTAACTTTCGGTGATGGACCCCGGACTCATTCCACCGTCATTATCACCTTCATCTCATTCAGACGCTAAATAACCTGAGGTGTTGATACAGCGTCGTAAAATAACATAATAAGGAACCCAGAGATTCATTGCCACCCTCACATAAGCCCGCCATCGGTCCCTATTATGAACAAGATCAATCAGTTTCTACCATCATATTCCACCTCCCTGAAATCCATTTTAATATTACCCTCCCATCTACGTCTCGGCCTCCTCAAAAGTATTTTTCCCTCTGGCTTCCCAACTAATACTCTATATGCATTTCTGGATCCACCCATACTTGCTACATGCCCTGCCCATCTCAAACGTCTGGATTTAATGTTCATAATTATGTTTGGTGAAGAATAGAATGCGTGTAGTTCTGCGTTGTGTAACTTTCTCCATTCTCCTGTAACTTCATCCCGCTTAGCCCCAAATATTTTCCTAAGGACCTTATTCTCAAACAATCTTAATCTCTGTTCCTCTCTCAAAGTGAGAGTCCAAGTTTCACAACCATAAAGAACAACTGGTAATATAACTGTTTTATAAATTCTAACTTTCAGATTTTTTGACAGCAGACTAGATGAATAAAGGTTCTCAACCGAATAATAACAGGCATTTCCCATATTTATTCTGTGTTTAATTTCCTCCCGAGTGTCATTTATATTTATTACTGTTGCTTCAAGATATTTGAATTTTTCCACCTCTCCAAAGGATAAATTTGAAATTTATATATTTTTGTCACGAGACATAATCATATATTTTCCACAGTACACTTTATCGTTCAATTTACTTTTGAATTCCATCGTATTGCAATTTGTAATATGCATCATAGTAGTGAACACGGGACTGAAGTCAATGCACACCTGCTCAGTGTTGCCAACTCTCACAGTGCTCTACCCGCCAGATTGGTCTTACAAACCCGCTGTAGGATATATCCGCCAGATTTAGAAAATTCTATCATGTTATAAACATAACTCTGTTTTACTACAATAAATAATAGTATAGTGTACTGAGATGTCGTTTGACTCGTTCAACAATAAACAGTATTTAGGCTACTATCACGAATATCATGTGTAAATTCTTGTGAAAAGAGAGGACCAACACGTTTTGAATAATTGCCAACCACTTTGTACTTTTAAGCTGAATGTTTTCATTTACTTCACCAGGGAATATTTTCTTTTTAAACTGAACCGCAGTTAAATGATCTATATTCTGAATATTACCGTGTTCAGCAATATACAATTTATTTTACTAGGTTATTTTACGACGCTTTATCAAGAGCTTAGGTTATTTAGCGCCTGAATGAGATTAAGGTGATGATGCCGGTGAAATGAGTCCGGGATCCAGCACCGAAAGTTATCCAGCATTTGCCCATATTAGGTTGAGGGAAAACTCAGGAAAAAACCTCAACCAGATAACTTTCCCCAACCGGGAATCGAACCCGGGCCGCCTGGTAGCGCGGGCAGACGCGCTACATAGTTACTACACGGAAATCATTTTATTTTTACTTCAATTTTTATTGTACCTGAGTTTTTGAATGTACTTCACTTCCACCTCTTGTACTAATGAAGTTCCCCTCTACACACAGATCCAAGACCGCATATAGTAAACAGCGCTGAGTGAGTATAGTACGTTCCAGAAATATGTTCGCGTTTTCCAGTGACGAAAGAGCTTTCAATATTGAATCATATTTTCGCACAGGTGCTGTCCGTTTGCTTACGTCGCATCCCGGTTTCCTCCACCTGCTTCTGTTCGCCCCTCTGCAAAAGCAGGGCTGTCTTAGCTCTTTTCAGAAAACATTAATTTCTGTTAGGAATTGGACGTTTACGTAATATTATACAACTGTTTAAAATACTTAAATAAAAGTGCCTCGTTAAGTAATTCACTGTCACGTGATTTTCCCCCTTTCTACGATCCTGCGGCATAACCACTTGGACGGACAGTAGATAGCATGTCTGAGTAATTTTATCTGTGCGGGTCGGGCAGAAGTGAAGATTGAATTTACAGTACGTAAGATATTCTTTTATAGAGTAAGTACAGAATTATTTCAACATGAGTTACTAGTACGAAGGACGAAACTGGCAATTGGAATTAGATGCAATAGTCCATAGTGCGATAATATGCACAAAACAACTGAAGCCTTTATCGAAATGAACGGCCACCATTTTCAATAATGTGTTTAAATATCCATATTACGATTATTTTTTAATTTAACTTAATTCTCTATATTGTACGCTAATGTGCTGTAGACAGTATACAGTAATATACACTGCATAATGAATACGTTCGAATGGCTAACTCAGTTCGTGAGTAAAAACACTTATTCTTAATACAGTACTGTATTAAGATTAAACAAAAACCTAATGAAAATTATCAAACTCAAAATCGCGATATTTCCTAGTTTACGTAAATGGATGAACTACTTTTCTTCCCTCCTATACCTAGTAAAGTGATTTGTTTGTGTGTTACGCAAGTGACATCGAACTCCAGTCGTGGAAGAGGGAGCAATCTGTGTTTCCGTTTGTCTAAAGGTTAATATTAAAAATGTTAGTAAAAATAAAATGATGTCCCTGTATATGGAACTGGAATTAAATAATAATAAAATTGTTTTCTATTAAACTATACGTTTGTGAAGATTCAGTTCTATATTGGAAAATAGAAAATTGACGTTTCTTCCCACAAACATGAAATGTTTGCGAAACTTTGAGAGACATACACTCGCCAAGACTGTATCCACTTTCTAAGGTTATTCCCTTTACACCGGTTTTATTTCATAACAGACTATACGGCCGGAGTAGCTCAGTACTATCGATTCAAAGCTGCGTTTGAGTATTGGTTCGAAACCCGCTTGGTTTGGTTAGGTGTTTAGTAGGGGAATTGACATATTCGGTCTAGCTCATTGAACCAAACCGACCGAGACCTAACTCCAGTAGCAATAGGCTCAGAGAGTGTTGAGGGTGATTATGGTAACGTCATTATCAGATGTTCACTACAGTTCATACCTTGTTTAGGCCGCATTATTACGCATTAGTTATGCTTGCTAAATGATGAAGGATGGGTGGAGCGGAGAAAAATTCTCTCCGGTACCGGGACTCGACCCCGGGTTTTCAGCTCTACGTGCTGACGCTTTATCCACTAAGCCACACCAGATTCCAGTTCCGATGCCGGATTGAATCCTCTCAGTTAAGTTTCACCTCTTAGTTTCCCTTTAGAGGCCAACCCTCATGCACTGTGTTACAGAGGTGTGAAAGTGGCACAATATCCAATACACTATGTACAGAGGTGCACTCATTATGAGTGACTAAGTGACCGGGATCCGATGGGATGAGCGCCGTCTTAGATCACTAAGTGATTATTTTACGCATATCATATTATTGTGATGTACCGAAGTACATATGATATTTCCGTGCACCACACTGGGACTAAGAGGTTGAACTTAACTGAGGGATTCAATGCAGCATCGGAACTGGAATCCGGTGTGGCTTAGTGCAGTGTTTCTCAAACTTTTTTGAAGTGGGGACCACTTTTTCAAGTCAGAACAGTTCCGCAGACCACCTTACTCTTGTTCCCTTCGAAAGCCAATTTATCATTTATGTAGCATATTTTAATACCAGTATACTTTTATTTTAATGTAAAAATAATTTATTTAATTCAATTAATTTTATATTAATGTTAACTAATTAAGTTAATATTAATAGAAGAAAATTTCTTATATCGTCATCTGGAAAAACAGAAAAAAAAAATTAATGCAGAAACATGCTCGATTTTTAACAAGTAAAGATGCAATTTTGCATGTTCTATTATTTGTGTACGACGTACAACACGTGACCATTTCAATGTGCAGACTGGGTGTCGGCAAAACTATTAAGAAAGTCATCAATACATGAAAAGGTTCGGTACTTTGATCCTGTTATGAATTCGGGTAGTCCCTAGCTGGGTTACAGGCACGACGCCAGATTTGCACGGAAAAGACAGCGAGAAACACCACGTTCATAGTGCTTTAAATCCCTCTTTTGTTGCTGAGAATAGAGTGGGAAGTCGATAGATGGGTAGGGTAAATAAATTTCATAAAGCGAGAAAAAGTGAAAGGCGATTGCCATATGTCATTTACAAACTCTCAAATTTACGGCTATAATCTGATACGCAACTCGTTGAATTTTATTTTTTCTTCTGTCTTTTTTGAAGGACCACAAGGGCAGACTTCGAGGACCACAGGTGGTCCGCGGACCATAGTTTGAGAAACGCTGGTTTAGTGGATAAAGCGTCAGCACGTAGAGCTGAAAACCCGAGTTCGACTCCCGGTGCCGGAGAGAATTTTTCTCCGCTCCACCCATCCTTCATCATATGATAACGCAAATTTCCTGCACGGAAATATCATCTGTTCTTCGGTACATCACAATAATATGCATACTAAAGTTTTATGAAAGTGGTAAATTAGTATGTCCGCCGTTGTGGCTATGTGGATAGCGGTTCGAGGTTCGATTCCCAGTGTCGGCAATGCAAGAAATTTATCTTCCGTCTATGGGATTGGGTGTTTGTCCGTTGTCTTGTGATGTCTCTGTGGTAGCCTTATGCCATTCTAATTCCATGACTAGGAAGACATGCACATATGTTTCTCTCTTCTTACTTTTACAATAAACTGTCTAGCTTTTATTAATCAGTTAATATTTTAATACTTTAATTGTAATTGAAGACATTATTACAAAAACAACCCTTGTCAAAATTGTCAAAATTGCTATTTTATAGGAGAACAATAGAAATAAGTTAAATAGAACAACACATGTCAGCTGTTTCCGTACAACTGGTGTTTATCCTTGTGGCTATTGCATCTGACATGTGTCATTTTTGGAGTCTATAAACATTTGAAATAGTAGCAAATGTGTCCTTAACGCAATTTCATTAAAAATGACTAGAGCTGTTTTTGTAATAATGTCTTCAATTGTATTCTTAATATTGTAGTTGTAATCCCCTGGTAGAGGGGAAGAGAAGGCCTGATGGCCTTATCTCTACCAGGTTAAATAAATAAATAAATAAATAAATAAATAAATAAATAAATAAATAAATAAATAAATATGAAATGTCTAGTGTTTAATTAATTGTTTCTTCCTCCCCTATCGGCAGTGGCGTGTAAGATTGTAAAACGAAGATGTTAAACCGACTAAGAAAGAAAGAGAGAAAGAAAGAAAGAGAGAAAGAAAAAGAAAGAGAGAGAGAAAAAGAAAGAGAGAGAGAAAGAAAAAGAAAGAGAGAGAGAAAGAAAGAAAGAGAGAGAGAAAGAAAGAGAGAAAGAAAGAAAAAGAGAAAGAAAGAAAGAAAGAGAGAAAAAAGAAAGAACGAGAGAAAGAAAGAAAGAACGAGAGAAAGAAAGAAAGAAAGAGAGAAAGAAAGAGAGAGAGAAAGAAAGAGAGAAAGAAAGAGAGAGAGAAAGAAAGAGAAAGAAAGAAAGAGAGAGAGAAAGAAAGAAAAAAGAAAGAAAGAGAGAAAGAAAGAAAGAAAAAAGAAAGAAAGAGAGAAAGAAAGAAAGAGAGAGAGAGAAAGAAAGAGAGAAAGAAAGAAAGAGAGAAAGAAAGAAAGAGAGAGAGAAAGAAAGAGAGAGAGAGAAAGAAAGAGAGAGAGAAAGAAAGAAAGAAAGAGAGAAAGAAAAAGAAAAAGAGAGAGAAAGAAAGAGAAAAAAGAGAGAGAGAGAAAGAAAGAGAAAAAGAGAGAGAGAGAAAGAAAGAAAGAAAGAGAGAGAGAAAGAAAGAAAGAGAGAGAGAAAGAAAGAAAGAGAGAGAGAAAGAAAGAAAGAAAGAGAGAGATAGAAAGAAAGAAAGAAAGAAAGAAAGAAAGAGAGAGAGAAAGAAAGAAAGAGAGAGAGAAAGAAAGAAAGAGAAAGAAAGAAAGAAAGAAAGAGAGAAAGAAGGAGAAAGAAAGAAAGAAAGAGAGAGAAAGAAAGAAAGAGAGAAAGAAAGAAAGAGAGAAAGAAAGAAAGAGAGAAAGAAAGAAAGAAAGAGAGAAAGAAAGAAAGAGAGAAAGAGAGAGAGAAAGAAAGAGAGAAAGAAAGAAAGAAAGAAAGAGAGAGAAATAAAGAAAGAAAGAAAGAAAGAGAGAAAGAGAGAAAGAAAGAGAGAAGGAAAGAAAGAAAGAGAGAAAGAAAGAGAGAAAGACAGAAAGAAAGAGAGAAAGAAAGAGTGAAAGAAAGAAAGAAAGAAAGAGAGAAAGAAAGAAAGAAAGAAAGAGAGAGAGAAGGAAAGAGAGAGAGAAAGAAAGAAAGAGAGAAAGAAAGAAAAAAGAAGTTAAATTAATATGCTGGGAGGGACTGTGGTGGATCTTCGCCTCCTCTATGGCTCTTCTCCATTCATCTCTATCCGCGACATCTCCCTAATTCAAATCTTACCAGATCCACTGAACACAATCCTTTCTTTATTTATTCTTTTGCCCAACCTTTGGTATGAGTCTGGAGACTTCCGGATGAGTCAAAAAAATGCGTTCACTCTGCTAGTCTCACTCATTCAGCTTACACGCCCCAACCACGCTAGTCTAAAAACTGCAATAAACGTTACTATGTCCTCATCCTTAAACAATTCCATAATTTCATTTCTGTACCCGCACTTTCACGCATCTCCGATCCTAATACCCCCATACATTCTTCTAAAGATCTTCCTTTCAAAACGGCAATCTGTGCGCATGTATCCTTCCTCAGCATCCATGTCTCTGCACCATATATTACTTACTATAGTCTAGTTAAGGCCTCATAAATTTTCTCCATGTTTCTTGAAATAATTTTTATTCTTGATGCGGTAGGACTCCAATTTAGAGGAATACCCTGCGAACACTAAGTTCTCCCGAGACAATGCTTTCCACGCAGCAAGACCCCTGCACTCGTTCAGATGTTCTTGTAGGTACATTAAAGAGGGTCATAGGAAAATATTTAAACGAAGCTGTTCCCTATTAATATGAGCCTGTTTATTATTCAAATCAAGCTTTCAGGTATAACTCCCTGTAAAGTTGATTTGAATAATTTCGAGGGAAAAATTGTTCCGGGGCCGGGTATCGAACCCGGGACCTTTGGTTAAACGTACCAACGCTCTCTCAACTGAGCTACCCGGGAACTCTACCAGACACCGATCCAATTTTTCCCTCTATATCCACAGACCTCAAAGTGGGCTGACAACCGTCAAGCAACCAACATTGTGAGTGCACACTAACTCTGTGTGACTTAAATTGTGGTTTTCTGTTAACGAACTGTAAAGTTGATTTGAATAATTTCGAGGGAAAAATTGTTCCGGGGCCGGGTATCGAGGAGTTATACCTGAAAGCTTGATTTGCATAATACACGTCACTGTTCGTTAACAGAAAACCACAATTTAAGTCACACGGAGTTAGTGTGCACTCAATGTTGGTTGCTCGACGGTTGTCAGCCCACTTTGAGGTCTGTGGATATAGAGGGAAACATTGGATTGGTGTCTGGTAGAGTTCCCGGGTAGCTCTGTTTTATTATTATTATTATTATTATTATTATTATTATTATTATTATTATTATTATTATTATTTGTATTACTTTATGGATGCCAAACACGGTCGCTAACAAGGAAACACAGGACCAAACTACAAACATGTCAAAGGAAAATTATGCGCAAAATTATAGGCGTATCACTGAAGGAGAAAATCCCAAATGCGACACTGTACCAACTAGCAGATATACAGGACATCACACATGCAGCCATTACATCCAAATGGAAATGGGGTGGACACGTGGCCAGGCTACCAGGCGACAGATGGACACACCGTGCTACCATGTGGGACCCCCGGATAGGAAAGAGACTTCAAGGCAGACCTCGGCGCAGATGGGCAGACTTCTTCAGAGAACAGGCAGGTCAACAATGGTCCAGAGAGGCAAGAGACAGAAGAAAGTGGAAACTACTCGAGAGACATTTGTGCGTAGACAGGAAGTTGTGAAAGGCAGTGAGAGAATCATTGTTAAAGAAATTCAAGTTCTTACAGTTAGACTTAAATATCACGTCTAACGTGAACTAGCTCATCACGTTAGGCAAATAGAGCTTTCCCTTATTTAAGGAGGCCTTTGCACTTCATGGGACACAATAGGCTAGCTTTACCTTTATCTTTATCTTATTATTATTATTATTATTATTATTATTATTATTATTATTATTATTATGTAGTTAAATATACAATACCAAAGCAGTCTAGTCCTTTATAAATGTCACAAGAAAAATTAAATTCCTTCTATAAATAAAATATACATATCTTTAAACAAGCGACGCTGATATAACCTCTGCAGTTGCGAGCGTCGTTAAATAAAACAGAATAAAACATGAATATAATGCTTTCGTAATTTCAACAAAAAAATGAATAAATAACTAATATATTTCCATGAACACCTGTTCAATCACTTATTTTGTGACATAATTATAAAATTAATTACATAATAATGTCTAAAGATTAATTAGACAACTTACAGTCAACTTAACTATTAATTGGATGTCAATTTATTCCAGTTTCTCTTCATAGTTTCCCTGGATATATCATTCCAAGTATTTGCAATGTTATGAATTGCATCTTTTATAGAGTATTTTTTCAAGAGCTCACAGACATTTCCATTTGAATGCTCTCTAATCATGCACTGACTAAATAGTTCGCGATATCGACGCTTCACACTCTCTATTACGCCTTGATCCAAGGGCTGTATTAAGGAAGTGGTATTAGGTGGTAGGAATCTACAAACTATGTTGCTATTATCATCCTGCAGGCAGACGTTTAAATGACAAGATGCGTTATCCATCACCAATATTGCCTCTTCTGGCAAATTGTTCTGCCGTAAATGTGAGCACATCTCCAGGAACAAACACTTCATGAAACCAATTTGTAAATATCTCTGCGCTCATCCAAGCGTTCTTTTGTGAATAATAACTAGTGTTGAGAAATATATGCACTAAAAAACGTAAAATATGCATGCAATATGTACTTATATTCCTAAATATGCACATTCCTAAAGACTGAAAAGCTGGCAAAGTTACCATAGATAAAATCCCATGAAAAACAAAACACTTCATATAACAGGAAATATTCAAATTATTGGGATTAAAGAAAAACACAGTTACTGTAATTTCTTAGTTACAGCCTTAATGGTCATTGTTAATTTAATTGAAACCTATTTTACAAAGACAATTAATTGATTAACTAGCGGACTTACTCGTGTTAATTACAGCTGTTTCAGTACTTCACGCACTATCCTCAGAGCCTACTAGATCTCGGCGTCATCTCGAACTTCTCTCCCTGTAATGTGGATGTGTTTGATTGTTGAAAGGTGTTGAAGAGTGGAGTCAAATAGTGTGTGTGTACTGAAATTGGTCTGTGTGTTGAGAATTTGATTGGGATGTGTTTTAATGTTTGTATATTTCGAATTGTTCTAGTGTGTTGAGTTTTTGGTTCTTGGGTTGTATGTGTAGGATTTCCATGTCCGCATTTATGTTATTGTATGTATGGTTAGCATTGGTTATGTGATCGGCGTATGTAGATGTATTGTGTCCTCTGGTTATTGCTTTAATGTGTTCTTTGTAGCGTGTTTGGAATGATCTGCCTGTCTGTCCTATGTAGAACTTATGGTAACTGTTACATAAACATAACTTTTACTTGAATCATTCAAACGTTTCATTTTCTAATTATTTGTTATCTGGAAGTTTCATAAATTTTCATTCTTTAGGCTATATTATCCTCTTTGTTTTTCAGTTCTCCTGCAAAATCTTTTATCTTTTCACTGCCACTTTTATACTGCATACAACAGATAAGGTTAGATTACATCGCTTAGGAATTTTACTTATGTTTACCATTTCCTATTGCAGCAATAACCTAGTTTTTCTTCTCTGACATCTTTATCGTGTGTCGAGTACTCGCTGTGTACACGGCAGCAGCGTCGCATGAACTAAACCAACCCTGCTTGCAAGTTTAACGCCTTCCTCCTCTAAATTGAAGTCCTACTGTAATAGGTAAATGTACACAATATGCTCTGGTAGTTAAATTAATTCTTCTATGAATTTCATTCTTAATATCAATATATAACCGAGGATAATCTACAAAGACTCTTGTACCACTTCATCTTAACTGCCAGACATTTAATATGACTATTTCATTTATATGACGTCATTTCATTTTCGACCAATGAAGTGTAAAGCAATTTTGAATTCCAACCAATCACAGTCAGACTTTGCGATAATATCTGCAGCTAGATTTATCGCTATCAATTTATCGCATGGTCGTTCTTTTGTTTAGTCGTTGTCGCCAACTGTTTCCCCGTAAATTGATGATCATGAATACATTAAGATGCAACTACACGGTTAAACTTTTCTTTCAATTTTAAAGCAATGAATACACGATTGATATTTAATATTAATTAATATATTTACGCAGTGAAGACGACGTTCAAAACGGCGCACCATGTAGACACAAAATCTTCATGCATCTTATACCTTTTAAACTTTATTCTTTCAATATTCTTCCCAGATTGCACGCATACGCGATTGGAATATTGAACTGTGTAGATGCAGCTTTAGTTCCGTTACACACTACAGTGAGAATGCGTTTGTCGAGCTATAAAAAATGCTTTCGTGTAGCACTCATTGCAAGTAACGGTCGAAACAAGGCACAGCTGACATTGGTCCTGCTTCCACAGGTAGGCCTAACGTAACCTATAAAATTGTAGCCTATAACATTTGTATTGAAATTAAACAATTAATAGACGTTCAAATTTATGTAACATCATCGCATATCAAACTCAAAGACCTTGCATAGTAATAATGTCTTTGATCAAACTGCCTTTCGTATGGCGTAATAAAATTCGTGTTTTAATTAGGCCTATCTATACAGAGATGACTTCACGTGTAGCAACATTTCTCACTGTGAATACATAAGCATTGGTATATAGCTGTCCCCACTGTTACTGTTAAATTAAATTATGATTTCAGCAGATAATGAAAATGTATTTGTTATAATAATAAGAGAAAAGGTCAGTACATGTAATTAACAATGTTAAACCTGTATTTCGCTTTTCGCAATTGGCATTACTGAATAAGAACATCGAATTTCTTTATTGCAATAATCGATATTCATCTACGTTAATTTCAACTTCACAATGTCTGAATAGGTTAAGTATTCGTTAATATACAATTATTAACATTTTGTGATTGAATTTTATGGATATATTATTTAAATTTTTATTTTATTCACGAAATAGTCCTAATAAATGTTACTCGAGGTCTGAGATTTCTCGCTTCGCTCGTGGATTTATCGGCAGATCTCAGACCTCTCGTGACATTACTACAGACTATTACACTTTTACTACGTCACACTAATTTTGACCAATAGAACGGTACGAAAGGACATCTTTCAACCAATCATGGCTGCTTATCGCACAATTTTATCGCGTCCCTAGCATTTGTTTAATTTTATCTTGTCCCTAGCATTTGTTTCTTTGTTTGCCAACATTTCAAACTGCACTGGTCTGGACGTCAAAAAACAGAAAATTACAAACCACTCCAGTCGATGCACAGCACTTTCAAATATGACTCGCATTGGCATTCAAGAATAAGAATTAATAAAGATCACTGGTCTTATATGAAGAGCACCATTCGGAAATCCTGAATAAGTTGAGGAATACACCATGTACATCAACGAGTTCACTTCTTTTACGCACACGTCAATATAACATCAACTGAACCACCAACCACTAAAACATTCAAATTTGAAAATTGTACTTTCAATAATTGTTTCTTTTAAAATTATTCATGTTTATTTTTTATTTCATCATCGTTAATTAAAACGTTTCTTGTTTATTTCATCATCCCTAATTAAAACTTTTCTTATTATTTAGGTTTATGTTTGTTATAGCTTCTGCTATATGATATTATGGATAGTCACGTATCAGAGATTGTTTAATACTAAGATTTATTGAAAATCATCTGTCAAGTGACGTTGATTACTGGGATCCGGATGATTGAAGTGGAATGCAAATGTTTTAATAAAAATAAAACTGAATCAACAAAGCCTTCTTGACTAGTAACCGTCCACAGAGTTAAATGAAGATTCCATAGTTGGCACAACTGATAACAAGAAAACATAATCATAAAACACTACTGCTATCTAGCGTAATGTTGAAATGGTACAATAATATATTTGAAGACAGTTGTATTTTCGTAAGCCAATTAATATTTTATTGTATTGGAGTACTTTGTTACTTCTAATCTTTATATACTTTCTTCTAATCGTGTAATAGTCAATTAAATCCTACTTGAGTTTTGATTTTCTCTAGATAAATCAAAACCTCTGGTGAGATTACCGTTGAAAATATCTATTAATAAAACGAAAACAAAAACAATTAGCAAAGAATCATTGCGATGAAAATTAGAAACTGATAATAAAATAATAGAACAGGTCATGAATTTTATATACTTAGTGCTAATATTAGCAGTCAAGAAACGTAATTGAAGAAATAAATTATCAGACAGTAAAAGTAACAAAAACAACAGGGTGTCTTAATGAACCGGTATGGAAAAACAAATATATGAGAAAAGAAGCAAAAGTAAGAATTTATAAAGCTGTGATTAGACCTGTAATGACATATACATTAGGAACAAGAACTGAAACAAACAAGGCGCCATTCAGTAGAACATTCCGTCATTGGACAATTCTTCTTCATCGAGGCAACAATCAAAGGAAATGTATCTGGACACGTTGCAGAACTTTTGTTGTTGATCTACTACCCCCAGGATCGGTTTTTCAGCAACATGGGGCTCCACTCTATTACGTTGGAGCAGTGCTTGACTTCTTGAATGCAAACTTTCACAAAGGTTGATCGGGAAAGGAGAACCCTTTCCTGGCCACCTAGGTCACCCGTCTTGACGCCCATTGACCTTTCTCTGGGGCTTTATGACGAATGTTGTGTACCAACGTGATACAGTTTACACTTTGGAAAAATTGAGACAACGCATTATAAATGCAGCTGCGCTAATCATCCCACAAATGTTATGGAACACTTGGCAGAAGGTTGAGTACCTTTGAGATGTCTTCAGGGTAGCTAGAGGCGCACACATCGAGTTGCACTGACCATTCTCCGAAACTCGGAGAGTTTTGATATTAATTTATACAAAAAGTTATGTTATAAAACCATTATTTATACTTTACTTTAGCACTTATTTGTCAATCCCTCTAAGCGGGACACGGTTTATATTTGTGGAGTTGCAATCTTCTTAATACGACAAATATTGAGAAGAACCATAAGAAGCATATTTTTTAGTAATTAATTATTAATGAAATGTTTAATTCAATCTCCAGTTGTGCAGTGAACGTAATTGAACTCGTTTTTAACGCACTGAAATTTTGTTGATTTCGAATTTTAGCAATTACTCGCACAGGTAGCTCAAGGCTGTTTTAATCCAGATCTTGTAACATCTTAAACTTGGAGCAGATATGAACTATCTTAATCCAACATGAATAAACCTGTGAAAGACTCTGATTTCTTGTCCAGTGATGACAGAGACGTCTCCCTTATAACAGGCTTTTAACATCCTCGGTGACGGAGTGAGACAAGTGGACAGCGGGATTTGAGCTCACATAGATTATTCCTCATAGCGCCGAATTTGCTTGCAAGAATGTGCGACGCGTATCTTTTAATGATTTATTGTTATTCTTTCCAATCTTCCTTTCTTGCTTCCACATCTTCTTCCTTTTTCTCCACATCTCTCCTTCCTTCCACATCTTCCTCCCTCCCTTCCACAGCTTCTTTCCTCTATTCCTTCCACATGTTCCTCCCTTTTTCCTTTCACATCTCTCTCCCTTCCTTCATCTTCCTCCCTCTCTCCTCCCCACATCTTCCTCCCTCCCTTCCTTCCACATCTTCCTCCCTCCCTTTCTTTCACATCTTCCTGTCTCTCTTCCTTTCACATCTTCCTCCCTCCCTCCCTTCCTACTTCCTTTCACATTTCCTCAACTTCCTACTTCCTTCCACATCTCCCTTCCTCATGTTTCTCCCTTCCTTCCACTTATTCCTCCTGCCATTCTTCCACATATTCCTCTACCCATCCTTTCACATCACCCTACTTCGATCCTTCCACATCTCCGTCCTTCCTTTCTCCCACATCTTCCTCCCACCTTCCTTCCAAATCTTCCTGCCTTCCTTCCATATATTTCCGCCATCCTTCCACACATTCCTCCTCCCATCCTCGCACATATTTCTCCTTCTATCCTTGCACATATTCCTCCTCCCATCCTCGCACATATTTCTCCTTCTATCCTTGCACATATTCCTCCTCCCATCCTTGCATATATTCCTCCTCCCATCCTTGCACATATTCCTCCTCCCATCCTTGCACATATTCCTCCTCCCATCCTCGCACATATTCCTCCTCCCATCCTCGCACATATTTCTCCTTCTACCCTTGCACACATTCCTCCTCCCATCCTTGCACACATTCCCCCTCCCATCCTCGCACATATTTCTCCTTCTATCCTTGCACACATTCCTCCTCCCATCCTTGCACATATTCCTCCTCCCATCCTCGCACATATTTCTCCTTCTACCCTTGCACACATTCCTCCTCCCATCCTTGCACATATTCCTCCTCCCATCCTCGCACATATTTCTCCTTCTATCCTTGCACACATTCCTCCTCACATCCTTGCACACATTCCTCCTCCAATCCTTGCACACATTCCTCCTCCCATCCTTGCACACATTCCTCCTCCCATCCTTGCACAAATTCCTCCTCCCATCCTTGCACACATTCCTCCTCCCATCCTCGCACACATTCCTCCTCCCATCCTTGCACACATTCCTCCTCCCATCCTTGCACATATTCCTCCTCCCATCCTTGCACACATTCCTCCTCCCATCCTTGCACATATTCCTCCTCCCATCCTTGCACATATTCCTCCTTCCATCCCTACACACATTCCTCCTCCCATCCTTGCACATATTCCTCCTTCTATCCTTGCACATATTCCTCCTCCCATCCTTGCACATATTCCTCCTCCCATCCTTGCACATATTCCTCCTCCCATCCTCGCACATATTCCTCCTTCTATCCTTGCACATATTCCTCCTCCCATCCTTGCACATATTCCTCCTCCCATCCTCGCACATATTTCTCCTTCTATCCTTGCACATATTCCTCCTCCCATCCTCGCACATATTCCTCCTCCCATCCTTGCACATATTCCTCCTCCTATCCTTGCACATATTCCTCCTCCCATCCCTGCACATATTCCTCCTCCCATCCTTGCACATATTCCTCCTCCCATCCTCGCACATATTCCTCCTCCCATCCTTGCACATATTCCTCCTTCCATCCCTACACACATTCCTCCTCCCATCCTTGCACATATTCCTCCTTCTATCCTTGCACATATTCCTCCTCCCATCCTTGCACATATTCCTCCTTCTATCCTTGCACACATTCCTCCTCCCATCCTTGCACATATTCCTCCTTCTATCCTTGATCACATTCCTCCTCCCATCCTTCCGCATATTCCTTCTTCCATCCTTGCACATATTCCTTCTTCCATCCTTGCACATATTCCTCCTTCCATCCTTGCACATATTCCTCCTCCCATCCTTGCACATATTCCTCCTCCCATCCTTGCACATATTCCTCCTTCTATCCTTGCACACATTCCTCCTCCCATCCTTGCACATATTCCTCCTTCTATCCTTGCACATATTCCTCCTCCCATCCTTGCACATATTCCTCCTTCTATCCTTGCACACATTCCTCCTCCCATCCTTGCACATATTCCTCCTTCTATCCTTGATCACATTCCTCCTCCCATCCTTCCGCATATTCCTTCTTCCATCCTTGCACATATTCCTTCTTCCATCCTTGCACATATTCCTCCTTCCATCCTTGCACATATTCCTCCTCCCATCCTTGCACATATTCCTCCTTCCATCCTTCCACACATTCCTCCTTCCATCCTTGCACATATTCCTTCTTCCATCCTTGCACATATTCCTCCTTCCATCCTTGCACATATTCCTCCTTCTATCCTTGCACATATTCCTCCTCCCATCCTTGCACATATTCCTCCTTCTATCCTTGCACACATTCCTCCTCCCATCCTTGCACATATTCCTCCTTCTATCCTTGATCACATTCCTCCTCCCATCCTTCCGCATATTCCTTCTTCCATCCTTGCACATATTCCTTCTTCCATCCTTGCACATATTCCTCCTTCCATCCTTCCACACATTCCTCCTTCCATCCTTCCACACATTCCTCCTTCCATCCTTGCACATATTCTCCTTCCATCCTTGCACATATTCCTTCTTCCATCCTTGCACATATTCCTCCTTCCATCCTTGCACATATTCCTCCTTCTATCCTTGCACACATTCCTCCTCCCATCCTTGCACATATTCCTCCTTCTATCCTTGATCACATTCCTCCTCCCATCCTTCCGCATATTCCTCCTTCCATCCTTCCACACATTCCTCCTTTCATCCTTGCACATATTCCTTCTTCCATCCTTGCACATATTCCTCCTTCCATCCTTGCACATATTCCTCCTCCCATCCTTGTACATATTCCTCCTCCCATGCTTCCACATATTTCTCCCGTCCTTCCACATATTCCTCCTTCCATCCTTGCACATATTCCTCCTTCCATCCTTCCACATATTTCTCCCATCCTTCCACACATTCCTTCCTTCCACATCTTCCTCCTTGTCATATCTTCCTCCCCTTTCTTCCATATCTTCCTCTCCTTCCTTCCAAGTCTTCCTCCCCTTCCTTCCACATCTTCCTTCTTTCCATAATTTCCTTCCTTCTATTCTTTTTTCTCTCTCGTTCTCTCTCTCTTTATTTATTTATTTATTTATTTATTTATTTTCATTTCAAACAATCATTTCTCTTGAGAAAACCTGCAGTCGTGTTAACCCCGTTTAACGGTATTCTTATTACATGCTAATGTTAGAACATATGTTTGCCACATAAAATAAATTCCACAATGATTTATAGGCCTATAGACTTTTTATAGTACAAACGTCGTTACTTTTGTCGAGTTCCAATTTTCTTAATATGACAAATATTGAGAACAACACAGTTTCTTGTGGTTATTCATGTAAACCTGCTGCCGCCTCCGTGTATTTTATACATACATTTTACATTATTTACATCTCTTTTCTGTTAAAGTTTTCATTTAACTATAATCGCATTTTCTTATACCTCTAGAGACAAATGTTGGACTATTCTTTATGGAAAATATTTTAAAACTTAATGAGGTTTGTCTGCAATTCTATGCGAAGACTGGCTCACGAGCTACGTATTTCCGAAAGCTTTAAAAATTCCGTACTTAGACTACAAAAAGAAGGAAGATCAAGGGAACAGGGTTGGTTACAGACTCTAACTTGTTACGTGTTGGTATCAAGAGGCACTCAGGAAATTACCATACATATAGACGAAGCTCCCTTGTCGGAGCGTTATTCCGTCACGCTGGCCCAACTTTGATGCCGCACGCAAAATTAGCACGAGGAAACAAGAGTGGTTTAACCTCGAAAACATTCCCACCTACAGCTTGTTTCAAAATACCCTCAGAACGCGGTGAAACTTTTACAGAATTACTAGGCCTACTCTTCCAAGCAGTATTCAAGGATATCCTTGTGCAAAATTCTTTCCAATACAGAAGTGCGATTTGGATTTTAATCTGGTACCCAAATGGAAATACGAGTTTAGAAATGACTATTTCGTTTATATGACGTCATTTCATTTTCGACCAATGAAGTGTAATGAAATTTTGAAATCCAACCATCACAGTCATACATAGCGATATATTCTGCACCTCGATTTATCACTATCAATTTATCGCATGGGCGTTCTTTTGTTTAGTTGTATTTCCACGTAAATTGAAGAGTATGAATCCATTGTACTAAATAAAGTGCGAAATCCTACTTCCACATCTACATCTTCATCTTCTAATTCCATGTCCATTGTATCTAAAGAAAATGACACTGCTTCAAAACAACTGTCCATTTAATTAATGTATTAATCATATTATTTGTAATTATACTATAAAATATTTAAATTAAATTATAATTTCAGCAGATAATGAAAACACATATTTCTGTTATAATAACAGGAGAAAGCGCAGTGCATGTAATTAACATTTTTAAACCTGTATTTCGCTTTTCTCAATTAGCATTCAATTTCTTTATTGCAGTTATCGTTATTCATTCATCTATTTCGACTTCACAATGTCTGAATAAGTTAAAAATTCATAAATATACAATTATTAATATTTTGTGAGCGAATTTTATGAATATGTTATTTAAATTTTTATTTTATTCACGAAATAGTTCTAATAAATGTCACTCGAGGTCTGAGATTTCCCAAATATATCCACAAGCGAAGATCGTGGATTTATCGGCAAATCTCAGGCGTCTTGTGATATTACTCGTACTATATACAGGGACATCATTTTATTTTTACTTCAATTTTTATTGTATCTGAGTTTTTGAACGTACATCACTCCCACCCCTTCTACTAATGAAGTTCAACCGTTCTCCACACAGATCCAAGACCGCATATACAGTCATAGTAGCCTTACGGTCATAGTAAACAGTACGTTCCAAAAATATGTTCGCGTCTTCCAGTGACGAAAGAGCTTTCAATATTGCATCATTTTCCATTTGCCTACGTCTCATCCCGGTTTCCCCCACCTGCTTCTATTTGCCTCTCTGTAAATGCTAGTGGCTGGGCTGTCTTAGCTCTTTTCTGGGAACATTAATTTCTGTTAGGAATTGGACGTCTACGTAATATTATACCCATACAATTGTTTAAAATAACTTAAATAAAAGGGCCTCGTTAAGTATTTAACTGTCACGTTATATCCTCCTTTTCTACGACGCTGCGACATAACCACTTGGGTGGACAGTAGATAGCATGTCTGAGTAATTTTATCTTTTCGGATCGGGCAGAAGTGAAGATTAAATTTACAGTACGTAAGGTACTCTTTTATAGAGTAGGTACAGAATTATTTGAACATGAGTTACTAATACGAAGGACGAAACTGGTAATTGGAATTACGTACAATAATCTATAGTGCGATAATATGCGCATTAGAACTGAAGCCTGTATCGAAATGAACGGCCACCATTTTAAAAAATGTGTTTAAATATCCATATTATGATTATTTTTCAATTTAACTTCATTCTCTATATTGTACGCTAATGTGCTGTAGACAGTATAATATACACTGCATAATGAATACGTCCGCATGGAAAGCTCAGTTCGTGAGTAAAAGCACTCATTGTTAATACTGTACTGTATTTTGAACAAACAAAAACCTAATGAAAATGATCAAATTCAAAATCGCGATATTTCCTAGTTTACGTAAACGGATGAACTACTTTTCTTCCCTCCTATAACTAGTAAATTGATTTGTTTATATATTACGCCAGTATCATCGAACTCCAGTCGTGGAAGGAGGTAGCAAACGGTGTTTCGGTTCTTAATCGTTGATCCAAAGGTATAGCCAGGTTAATATTAGAAATGTTAGTAAAAATAAAATGATGTTCCTGTATAAGAATTATATATTGGGTCGTCACAGAAGTATTTGATTAAGCCTATGTAATTTTACTTATTAGAGTGGGTTTGATTTTGTTTTCAGTCTCATTTATATTAAATTTAATGTTCAAATTAATCGCAACATAATGCGAATTTACAGTTGAGTTGAATAACTTATATTTTTAAGTAATATCTCAAGTTTGTACGGGATTACTTTAACATTGTTTGGTATGCTTACGTCATTCTATTCAATTTATAATTACCGACAGAAAATGTTTTATCTGTGATTGTTTAAGAAAAGAAACACAAATTCTTTCTACATACGTAGAACTTCTAGCTAAATATCTCTTTCATATCTTACACATAACTCTACATTACCATTCACAATAATTATAACACTCTTAAGTTCATAACATGGGTAGGAAGTTCGTACCAATTTTCTCGTAAATTTCAGTTGAGTACAGCGAGGAGTATATTTCACGCCTCGCCCTGCTCCCGCTCGCTACAGACGATTCGCAGTTCACATAAACAACGCATAGTATCATTCTGTGAGGCTGTGTATAGTCGTGAATAGTTTGAAGAAAATTGTTAATTTATATTAATATTTTAGGTTCTGAACAAAGTGAGCTATTCTGTTATTATTGTATTATTTACGTAATGTTAATATAATGCATGATTCCAAAAAAGTAAACTCAACTGTTATTAAATAATTATGCAAACAGGAGTGTGTAACACGTTTATTATTTTTTTCCCCGGATTATTCTTCGTTAAATGTTGACGTCTCGTGCTGCTATGCATTCGGTTGCGTTACAGACCAAATTCAACATCGGAATTACGATACGAACTTCCTAGCTGCCGTTACAATAGAAATGAACAATTTTCTTGAAAACAGTTATGAATTCAATATTATGTCACATACAAGATACACTATTAGATTCATAAAGTGGTTGTCCACCTGATGATAGTAACTCGGTAATGAGTTTTGGAATAATATTCTGGGGAAATTCCACAGATAGTAACAATATATTTCTATTACAAAAATAGTAATTAGAATAATAGTAGGTGCCAAATCTAGGGAATCTTGTAGGACTATTTTCAGAAAACTACAAATAATGCCCAGTCAGTAGGCCTATATCTTTTCATTAATAGTCTTCCTCGTATGTAATCGTGAAAACTTTGTAACTAATTCAACAGTTCATAGCATAAATAACCGTCAAAAAAATGACTTTCATACTCCATCGGCAAGTCTATCATGCTATCAAAAAGGAGTGCGTTATATGGCAGTAAAAATTTTTAATAGCCTCCCTATCGATATAAAAAATGAAACTCAAAACATAAAATTATTTAGGACCAAATTAAAGAAGTACCTAATTTCTCACGCCTTCTATTCTGTAGGTGAATTCATGACATTCAATAACGCTTCATGAAATTGATACTAAAACTTTGTGTTGTACTAGTAGACTATATTGTAAACCTCTTCTGTATATGTTTCATCTAGACTGTAACTATAAATTAAGATTTTATAATAGTATTAAGTTTTTTTA
This sequence comes from Periplaneta americana, assembly GCF_040183065.1. Lineage (NCBI taxonomy): Eukaryota > Metazoa > Arthropoda > Insecta > Blattodea > Blattidae > Periplaneta > Periplaneta americana. The sequence goes on along the minus strand of NC_091129.1, from coordinate 10,579,017 downwards.
CTTGTTCCATATTCTAGCTGTAAGCAATGTATGAAACCGTGGAATGTTAATAAATACAGGGACATCATTTTATTTTTACTTCAATTTTTATTGTACCCGAGTTTTTTAATGTACTTCACTCCCACCCCTTCTACTAATGAAGTTCAACTGTCCTCAAGACAGAATGAAGGCCGCATATAGTAAACAGCACTGAGTTAGTGAGTATAGTACGTTCCAGAAATATGTTCGCGTTTTCCAGTAACGAAAGAGCTTTCAATATTGAACCATATTTTCGCACAGGTACTGTCCGTTTGCCTACGTCGCATCCCGATTTCCCCCACCTGCTTCTGTACGCCCCTCTGTAAAAGCTGGGCTGTCTTAGCTCTTTTCTGAAAACATTAATTTCTGTTAGAAATTGGACGTTTACGTAATATTATACAACTGTTCAAAATAACTTAATAAAAGGGCCTGGTTAAGTAATTAACTGTCACGTGATTTCCCCCCTTTCTACGATCCTGCGGCATAACCACTTGGGCGGACAGTAGATAGCATGTCTGGGTAATTTTATCTGTGCGGGTCGGGCAGAAGTAAAGATTGAATTTACAGTACGTAAGGTACTCTTTTATAGAGTAGGTACAGAATTATTTCAACATGAGTTACTAGTACGAAGGACAAAACTGGCAATTAGAATTAGATGCAATAGTATATAGTGCGATAATATGCACAAAAGAACTGAAGCCTGTATCGAAATGAACGGCCACCATATTAAAAAAATGTGTTTAAATATCCATATTATGATTATTTTTCAATTTTTCATTTTCTATATTGTACGCTAATGTGGTGTAGACAGTATAATATACACTGCATAATGACTACGTTCGCAAGGATAACTCAGTTCGTGAGTAAAAACACTTATTCTTAATACAGTACTTCATTTTGATTAAACAAAAACCTAATAAAATTATCGAACTCAAAATTGCGATATTTCCTAGTTTACGTAAATGGACGAACTACTTTTCTTCCCTCCTATATCTAGTAAAGTGATTTGTTTGTATTTTACGCCAATATCAACGGACTCCAGTCGTGGAAGGGGTTAGCGAACGGTGTTTCCGGTTGTCAAAAGGTAATAGCCAGGTTAATATTAAAATGTTAGTAAAAATAAAATGATGTCCCTGTACAATACAATACAAAATACTTTATCATATTTCAGATTTTCTCCAGTAATGTCTTGTGACGTAGAACGAATATTTTTAGAGTACAAATATTGTTTTCATTTTTTCTGAACATAAAAGGAGTATTTCTTTTGATAAAATGAAAATGTTCATTATTATTTGTTATAATTAGGCTAGAATCATAATTGTACACTTTGTATGTTATTTTTATATGTATGGGTAAATTATTTTAGTTTGGGAGTTACGAAGTTTATAATTACAGATTTTTTTCTATATTGTTCCTTTATTATTTTCTTGTTCTAAGTCCGTGGACGATTAGAGCACATGTTTGGTTACCACCCGGCTGTACATGTTAGTCGTTCTGGTTCACTGACATTAGTTTCGCTACTAGAATTTTCATTCGTTAGAGATATATAGTCCAAGCTCACACAACTTAAAAGTTTTGGTACCAACTTCCTAGCTCTACTCACAATCAGCTGAGAGCCGCATATTAATATCCTAGAGAGATATTCCGTTGGTTTTTATAGGATTCTATAACATTTAATTAAAAATAATAATACTTTGATTTGTACATGCAAGTTTCCTTTCTGACCAGTGCTATCAATTCTGCGATGATTTGTACCATAGAATGCCAGATTTTCATATTCTATCAAAACTACAGCACCTGTCTTCTACAAGGTCGCAACTCTATCAGTAAGCCTAACACAAAAATGTGACAGGGGATACGGAGCTTATTTCCGAAGACATTTTGAGCAAAAAATGTCATATGATCATGGGTCTTTTCTCAATATTTTCAGAGTTGTTAAAAATACCTTTTTTTCCCCCTTTTAGTTTTAAGGCTAAAATAATATTACAATTAGAGAATGAATTATTCAAAAGTATTATTTATTTAATTGGCTAGTGTTCTGGAGCTAAGAATGTGTTTATGCTCGACCATGCCGATATACATCTGGTAGTAGCCCTAATGGACCTCATTAAGGTACACCTATTCATTAAAGTTCAGGTTTTCGATTATTCTCGGATATGCAATCGAAAGACAACTAGCGAAACGTCACGGAGGCTGGAAATCCAATACTGTCGCAGAAGGTTATGTTCTGTTACTATAATAATTAGCGTTAATTGTAAATAATATTCAAATAAATTCAATTTGTCATCTCGTTTTTCAATGTCTAAATCAATTTCCAGGTTATATCAAGATTAATGCTCATTTTACTCTCTAGATTATATCAAGGTCAATGACCTCGGAAAAAATCAATACTTTCGCGTCTGCGCACATCTCACAATTTACGAGATTGCACACGGTCACTTCCGCTCTCCAGTCAGATAATAATATGAATACTTATGAATAATGTCAAGTTAGAAATATGGTCGAGCATAAAGAGTCGTATGAAACTTGCCTATAATGGTAATTAAGACGCTCGTATGAAAGTTATGAAACTCGCGAGTCTTAATTACTACCATTATAGGCTCGTTGCATAATGCACTATTGTAATTCCATAGTTGCTTTGTACAGATTTCTTTCTTTCAATTTTTAACTATAAAATTACATCTTTCGTACGCATTTGTCACAATAATATTGTTACAAATCATGTCATTCTTGTAAACTCTTTAAGAATGTACATTAGGATGCAAAATTGAACTGTATAAGAATCGAGTTGCTAGAAGAAACAAATTGTTGTAATAAATCTGTAAGAATAATGTAATTTTTAATTAAAAATTGAGGAAATAATGTAACATTCTTTTACCCTTAAAACTAAAGAAAAAAGTATTTTTTAACAACTTCAATTTAGTGTAACCCAGAAAATATTGAACATAGGACACATGTTTATATGACAGTTTTTGCTCCGAATGTTTCCAGAAATAAGCCCCATAAGTGTTGGTAACTCCTCGTGAATCACCCTGTATAACTACAGACCTTCGGGAACCAATAAACAAGTCACAACTGCGAAGTCAGGAGAGATAATGAGCGTAATATATGAAATTCAAGAAGTAGAATAGTAATAATAACAAAAATTTAATCATCACTATATTCAATATTTACTAACTGCGTTATTAACCATTCAGTTATGATTACTAATTAAAACAGTAGACTAATAAACACTGAAGAAGCAAAAATCTAATCAATACTGAAATTTAGGACTCATATTTTTATAGCGTCCTCACTTCTTCCCCATACCACGGAGTCTGAGAATTCTAATGTCCTCTCTGTTATTGTTACATCTACAGTATTTCAAATTACAGTCAACTCTGGATATAGTGAACTCGGTCATAGTGAACATTCGGCTATAGTGAACCTAAATCATTGGTCCCGACCCGCACACATTAAGAAGTACAGGGACATCATTTTATTTTTACTAACATTTCTAATATTAACCTGGCTATGCCTTTGGATTAACGGTTGAGAACCGGAAACACCGTTTGTTACTCTCTTCCATGACTGGAGTTCGATGACACTGACGTAATATTCAAACAAATCACTTTACTAGGTATAGGAGGGAAGAAAAGTAGTTCATCCATTTACGTAAACTAGGAAATATCGCGATTTTGTGTTTGATAATTTTCATTAGGTTTTTGCTTACTCAAAATACAGTACAGTATTAACAACGAGTGTTTTTACTCACAAACTGAGCTATCCATGCGGACGTATTCATTATGCAGTGTATATTATACTGTCCACAGCACATTAGCGTACAATATAGAGAATGAAGTTAAATTGAAAAATAGTCATAATATGGATATTGAAACACATTTTTGAAAATGGTAACCGTTCACTTCGATACAGGCTTCAGTTCTTTTGTGCACATTATCGCACTATAGACTATTGTACGTAATTCCAATTACCATTTTCGTACTTCGTATCAGTAACTCATGTTGAAATAATTCTGTACCTACTTTATAAAAGAGTATCTTACGTACTGTAAATTCAATCTTCACTTCTGCCCGATCCGAAAAGATAAAATTACTCAGACATGCTATCTACTGTCCGTTCAAGTGATTATGTCGCAGGATCGTAGAAAGGGAGGAAATCACGTGACAGTTAATTACTTAACGAGGCCCTTTTATTCAAGTTATTTGAAACAGTTGTATAATATTACGTAGACGTCCAAATCCTAACAGAAATGTTTTCAGAAAAGGGCAAAGACAGTCCAGCTATTAGCTTTTACAGAGGGGTGAGCAGAAACAGATGGAGCAACCGGGATGCGACGTAGGCAAACGGACAACAGTACATGTGCGAAAATATGATTCAATATTGAAAGCTCTTTCGTCACTGGAAAAAGCGAACATATTTCTGGAACGTACTATACTCACTAACTCAGTAATGTTTACTATGACTGTAAGGCTACTTTATCTGCATATGCAGCCTTGATTCTGTGTGGTGGACGGTTGGAAGTTTACTAGTAGAGTGGGAGGGAGTGAAGGACATTCAAAAACTCAGGCACAATAAAAATTGAAGTAAAAATAAAATTATATGCCTGTACATTAATATTTCTGTTTATAGTGAACACTCGCTTCGGTTAAAATTGAAGTTACAAGAGTTGTATCCTGACAAATTCTTATTTGAAGTCAGACCTTCTTGTATAAAATTCAAAGAATGTGTTGAGAATAACATTCTAAGTTTCTTACTCCTTCAGTCAAAAGACAAAGGTAGAATTAGTGATTCCTAGACAATGAGCTGTACTGTAAATCCAGGCAACGCGTGACAACTTTGCCTCACTCCACCGTCGAATGGTTGCCATTCTGTTCTCAGGCACACTACTCTGCTGTTATTTCTCATCCTCCACCGTCGAAGGGTTGCCTTTTGTTCTCAGAAACATTTCCATTATGACGGATAGCATCGGAACAACGGAAAATGAAATTGCCTTCTTTTATTAAAAGGGGACGGACATTATGTTCAGAGCATAAATGAAGGTAAGATTTCGAGGTTTCCATTAAGTGACCTGGGAAATTCCAAGGCTGAGTACAGAGTCACACCATAACAGTGTTTGTCATTCTACCCCATCAGTCTGTTTCTAGTGTTCGAACTGTGAATGTACTGTATAAAAATGTCGAAGCGTAAAACGTTTTCTTTGGAAGATAAGGCTAATATTATAAGTGACATTGAACGTGGTCTTTCGCAAGCGGACGTGGATCGACAGCACAGTTTAAGTAAATCAACTGTGAGTAACCGTATACAGTGTAATCCATTCCACAAAATTTAAATATTTTAATTACTGTATAGTATTTTATTATCTTAGTCACAATTTCATTTATTCCTGTCATTTAAGGTTAGGAGAGAGACACTTCGGATTTAGTGAACGAAATATTGAATTCCGCAGAGGTTCACTATATCCGGAGTTGACTATTATTAAACTATTCTGCAAATGTAGGAAGGACATACTACATATACGTAGGAGCGTTCACAGGAACAATATCACGTGATTCAGTAAACAACATGGCATTATAGTGAAACATCATGTGTCACTTTTGATGTGAATGCGGGTTGCAACAGTATACAGCACACAAAGAGATTTTGTCGTCCTGTTTTATCCTATCCTAGCGTCTGGGTCATTGAAATCGTGAACAGCGGTAGGAAAGCCGTTTGTAGTGCGGGTCACCCATTTAATTACAAACATGACTTTTTGCTACAAAATGAAGAGAAGCTTATCATTGTAATTACTCTAGAGACTAGCGTTGCTTTTTAGCACACCATGTGTGACGTCAATAACCACGTGAAATGCTTTTTAAACACAAGCTTTTTCATCTACATTTATTGGCCATAAACTGAAATTAAATTAGAATGTACTGTAGTTATAGAGTTTTCACCATAAATTTTAGTGGATTTTCGAAGCATTACCTTTATCTGAGCTCAGTTTCATATGGTGATTATTTTATAACATCTCATACAAAATTTTAATTTTCACTCAACTACTAAATAATAAAATTGCTACAACATTTTTCGGGTTAAGAATTAACTGTTTATAAGTCGTTCCTAGCATTCAACTGGTTACCATCCTGTCTCGTAGACTCAAGTATCTAAGTCATACCTGCACAAACAGCGCTCAACGAGAGAATATTCAATAAAACTTCTTGAATTTCAAAAAATCGGAGACCGAGTGCTTTTAAAATATCACATGTGAATTTAGGAAGTGTGCTACGTGCACCAAACAAAAGACCAGAAACACTCCACTGACTAGTGGGAAGGTTGTATTTCTCACTTAGGTATGAGATGCAGGACTCGTAAATGGATTTCTTCTCCTCATAATCGTGTTGTGCCTGCAGGGCATCCCACTCAAACCGGATTGTAGGATCAAGAACTATTCCCTTTTAGATTGAATCCTATGGATGGCTACAATATCTGCTCTTCTGATCGAATCTAAGGATGAAACGTTGTGGATTTCCTCGTATACTTCCCATCCACGACGCTTGAGGACATCAGCAATACCGGTCCTGGCCTTATGGTATCGATTGTTGTTGTTGTTCATTTTATAGTACTTACATTTTAGAGTCTTCATATAATTTGAAGGTTACAATGAAAATTACAAATAGCTCATGTCGAATCTTTCGTACACTACTTTTAACGCTTGAATATAAATAATTGATTAAATCGCGATCTTACTCGTGTTAATTATGTAATCATATGCGGCTTACAGCTGTTTCGGTGCTACTTGACACCATCCTCAGAGCCTTCTGTGTCTCGACGTAATCTCAACTTCGCTGCCTGTTGTGTGGGTGCGTTCGTGTGATGAAGAGTTGAGTCAAATAGTGTGTGTGTTCTGAAATTGATCTGTGTGTTGAGAATTTGATTAGAACAATTTGAAATATACAGACACACTAAAACACACCCTAATCGAGCGCTCTTTCCAAGGGAGAGAGTGTGTTTTCCGCTCGCCGAATCGGAGAGGAAGATACGTCAGAATGACATAGACTTGCTGTGGATAGAGGAGAGGGAAACGACCACTCATTGTCAGTTATCCAGTGGAGTGCAGTGTGTAGGCCTATTCTCAGTAACTGTTTCACGTTGCTTATCTACTGCTACAGTACAGTATGGAGGAATCTAAAAGACGGAAAAGTGGTGATCAGGCAAATTCTTTCAATGTTGCATGGGAAAATGCTTATTTTTTCATAGCTGCTGGAGTAAATACTCAGTGCTTTATCTGCCACAACATTTTGAAAGGTAGAAAGAAACTTAACATAATGCGTCATTACGAGTCCAGACATAAAGATACTAAAGATATTAATCTTGAACAATTTCAATATCTCTCTTCAGGGAAAATGCCAGCTCAGTGTTGATATGTTGAATAAATTACGGGATTTCAGTCGTAAACTTACACTTTTCGTAAGTCAGTTTCGGGAAGGTAATATGGCTTACTTTCGAACGATAGAAACTGCTCGTGATGAAGCCATGTTAAACGATTATGTGCAAATATTAATTGAAATTCAAAATGAATTTAATTCTAGGTTCCAAGATCTTGTGTTAAGGTCCACACCTGTGGAGTAAGGGTTAGCGCGTCTAGCCGCGAAACCAGGTGGCCCGGGTTCGATTCCCGGGTCAAGTTACCTGGTTGAGTTTCTTCCGGGGTTTTCCCTCAACTCAGTATGAGCAAAAGCTGAGTAACTTTCGATGTTGGACCCCGGACTCATTTCACCGGCATTATCACCTTCTTCTCATTTAGACGCTAAATAACATAAGCTGTTGATAAACCGTCGTAAAATAACCTACTAAAAATCTTGTCTTGATTGGAAAGAAGTTTCAAGTTATAATAAATTCTTCAACACCAATTGAAACAATGCTATATAAGTTACAGGTGGGCCTGGTTGGCGCAATTGGTATAGCGCTGGCCTTCTATGCCCGAGGTTGGGGGGTTCGATTCCGGGCCAGGTCGATTGCATTTAAGTGTGCTCATATAACCTTGGCAGTTGCGACTGTCGTTAAATACAACATAACATTTAACGATTTACAGCTCGGACTTATTGATCTTCAATGTGGCCTAAGGGCTAAAGATCGTTTGAATAATACTACTAGCCTGGTTGAGTTTTACAAGACTAAACATTAGCAATAATATCCACGACTACACAGGCTGGCTATTAAAATGATTGCTATGTTTGGCTCAACATTTATATTTGTGAGCAACTGTTTTCTATAACCAACTTTAATAAAGACAGACATCGAACATCTGTAACTGATGTTTCATTACGATCAGTAGGCTACTGTTCCTTTCAGCTGTCAAGAGCGTAAAACCTCGTTTTGATGTACTGATAAATAAAAATATAACAAAATGATATTGCACATTTAAGTAGGTATAAAATTTCTATTATTTCTGTAAAATAAATATTTCTGAATTAATTAATAAGCCCAAGATAGTTTTGCAAACACTGAACGGGAATTCATTTCATAAACACTCGTAATAGTACTCCCTTTTGTGTATATTTTGTACGAGATCGCCCCTTTTTCCAGTCCACCCTTATACAGAGAGGAGCTAATATCTGCATTCCGCTCATGAGCTGTGAGCCGGCTCGGAGAGCGCAAACCTTGTGCAGGCCTGATCTAAGTTCATACTCGACCGAAGGAATTATAAAGGCTTCTTCTTCAGAAAACCACAGAAAATTAGGAGTCCCTGGTATAAACCCTGGTATAAAGAACGTGATCAATTGAAGCTAATGGTAGCTGATTCTGTTTCACGGTGTTTCTTGTAGTTTAATGCAAAAATGCTATCAGGATCTGTCAATCTATTACCCGTAAATGCACATAGGAGACATCCAACCCATACCATCTTTCCACAACTTTTCCAAAGGTTAAGGGAAGGAGGGCACGTGGTGCCAAATTACAATTCCATTTCCACACAACTATTTTTGCTTATAACTTTCGACTCAGTCATTTCCGGACCAGGGTTCCTTATCCTCAAATTGATACATATGCCATTCCCCATCACCTCTGAAAGTTTGTAACACCAGCCCGGAAACGCCCTGTATATTACTACGATGAATTCGAAAGTTAATTCTAATATACTCAATTTTTATTCTAGGCTCATTATTTATGTATACACTGCTATATTATAGAAATATAACTTCAAAATCAATTTCATTGCATATAACTTGAAATAATTGCGAAAAATAAAATTATACAGTAAACATTATATATCTTACTGACAACTGCACCTGGAGGGAAAGTTTTTTATGACGTTATTCATAATATTAACTTCTCTCCCTCAAGTTTCCATCAAATACATTTTGAGATTGTGCTCTGCTCTTTTAATACCACGATCTTCTTTCCTCATCTCCGTTCCTCGTTTCATACTCTCCTGTTGTTGTTTGATGAGCTCTATCCTTGGAGCGGACAATGCAGAATGTGTGTGTCTGCAATCTGTTGCCAGGTCGTTCTTCGTGCTGGAAGTCTTTGTCTTTCTACTAGAATTACGTTCATCTCTATCGGAAGACTGATCATTTTCTTCCGCTTCTTCCACAATTATGAGCTGCGAAACTGGTTGCCTTAGATCTGCTAGAAGGATCTTCAGTATTAGTGCTAGATCTTATTTCAGCATCTTTCAATCCAGTACAAACCACACCTACTAACTCGATAACCACAGAATCTATATCCGTAACATTCACAGGCTTCGCTACGTAACGAACTGTTTTCTTTGTTTATAACCTCTCAGAAACACAAACAACTATTTTTAACAAAATAATCTGCTCTCAATGAGGGTGACCATAAAGATCCAGAATAAAAGCACTACAGAATAATTTAAGAAGACAGGAATTGTTTAGTAAAAAATTCAGAGAAATGCAAACCCAATAGAATCATCAATGGCCAAAATATAAATGGTAATGTAATATTTGGATTGAACCCTTAAGAATATTCAATAAAACTTGAATTAAAAAAAAAATCGGAGACCGAGTGCTTTTAAAATATTACATGTGAATTTAGGAAGTGTGCCACGTGCACCAAACAAAAGACCAGAAACACTCCACTGACTAGTGGGAAGGTTGTCTTTCTCACTCAGGTATGAGATGCAGGACTCGTAAATGGATTTCTTCTCCTCATAATCGTGTTGTGCCTGCAGGGCATCCCTCTCAAACCGGATTGTAGGATCAAGAACTATTCCCTTTTAGATTGAATCCTATGGATGGCTACAATATCTGCTCTTCTGATCGAATCTAAGGATGAAACGCAGTGGATTTCCTCGTATACCTCCAATCCACGATGCTTGAGGACATCAGCAATACCGGTCCTGGCCTTATGGTGTCGATTGTTGTTGTTAATTTTATAGTACTTATATTTTAGAGTCTTCATAAAATTTGAAGGTTACAATGAAAATTACAAATAGCTCATGTTGAATCTTTTGTACACTACTTTTAACACTTGAATATAAATAATTGATTAAATGGCGATCTTACTTTTGTTAATTATGTAAGCATGTGCGGCTTACAGCTGTTTCGGTGCTACTTGACACCATCCTCAGAACCTTCTGTGTCTCGGCGTCATCTCAACTTCGCTGCCTGTTGTGTGGGTGCGTTCGTGTGATGAAGAGTTGAGTCAAATAGTGTGTGTGTTCTGAAATTGATCTGTGTGTTGAGAATTTGATTAGAACAATTTGAAATATACAGACACACTAAAACACACCCTAATCAAATTCTCAACACACAGATCAATTTCAGAACACACACACACTATTGGACTTAACTGTTCATCACACGAATGCACCCACACAACAGGCAGCGAAGTTGAAATGACGCCGAGACACAGAAGGCTCTGAGAAGGGTGTCAAGTAGCACCGAAACAGCTGTAAGCCGCACATGCTTACATAATTAACACGAGTAAGATCGTCATTTAATCAATTATTTATAAATAGCTTTTCGCGACACAAAAAATACATAAATATACATGAGCAGCATCCGTGACGTTTCCCTCGTTATCTTTCGATTGCATATCCGAGAATAATCGAAAACCTGAACTTTAATGAATAGGTGTACTTTAATGACATGCATTAAAGTAGTGCTACCAGGTGTATAATTACTACATTTCGGCATGGTCGAGCATAAAATAATTTCTACCATGCAATGGCAAGGTAAGGTACGGTTGTATTTCATATTCTGACGCTAAGTATTGCAAAACTATAAGAATTTGACACATTATGTCCTTACTTCTAGCGTTAAATAAGGAGGTTTGATGTAGAATTCATATCAATTTACAGTAATATGAGGGGTCACAAGCAAAGGAATACAAGTGACAAGAGTTAAGTGTATCTAAGGCAGGCTGAAGCATCCAAACTTTAGTGACAAAGGAATATCTCTGTTAACCATATCATACACAAAAATTGAAATAAAAAATTTCACGGAATTTACGAAAGCTTAAGTACTTTCAACCGTATTTTCTCAAAAATAACTTAAGTGCACTTATACCCCTTTGCTTCTGACTCCCTCACATTAAATTAATTTTAAAGATATTTCGTAAATTCTGCCTGTTGTGTTGACAAACATTGTGAAAGATTTCGTGTTCATTAAGGAAGTGAATTGAATTTCCGGGAGGGGGGACTCTATAGCCCAGCACTGCGACCTGTTACGATCTATTGCGCTAACCCTCAAGCTAGGCGCATTCCCAAACCCACACCGGCTGACTACACTAAGGATCGCTGCGTACCCAGGTTTCGAGCAGGCAACCCCCTCGTCCCAGGCCAGCCCCCTCCGTGCGTCGCCAGTCGGCGATAGGGGAATGCTGTGGAATGACGACGAAATGGAGAAATTGCGACTAAATGATGTAAATGCCTAATATGAGGGAAAACGGGAGAATCCCGAGAAAAACCCCAACTGCGACCTTGTCCGTCATAAGTGTCAGTATGGATTTTTCAATGAAAAATCCGGGACTCGAACCCGGGCCACTTGCGTGACAGGTCAGAGGTCTGACCACTGAACCACCGTAGGGGTTGTTCATTAAGGAAGGAGGTACACCTCCATGGATCAAACAACATTTTTCAATTTATAGAATAAGCCTACATTTTCATATTTCTTCTGATAAGTTTCCTAGATATGCCCTTTAACATGCGAGAGCACGTCAATTCCCTGTGCCTAATTAATTTTTTTGTTGGATGTTTCCCGAAACTTTAAATTTTACATATAATTTCCATGATAACTCAAAAAGTTATTAAGATATTTTAATGAAACTTTGTATGTCTGTGTGTTTCCGGCATCTTAACAACACTGTAATAAAATCTTTGCTGTGATATTTGTTATTTATTAAAATAACAACTTATGTCATTGAACCCACTACCAGCAAATGCTGGGTAACTTTCGGTGCTGGACCCCGGACTCATTTCACCGGCATTATCACCTTCATTTCATTCAGACTCTAAATAGCCTAGATGTTGAAACAGCGCCGTAAAATAATCCAATAAAAATGCCATTGAAAAGTTAAAAATAATAATGCATCACATAAATACACAACGACACACACACAAGCACGCGCGCCTATTTTGGCCTATTTTGTTCATGTAGTTAATAAAATATTTTTAAGTAAAATATTGTCAGAGAAGTGCATGATTATAACTCAATTTTCACCCAAAATTTTGGAAATTAATTATCCTTAATTAGAAAAAGTTCTTAAAATATTTAAAATGCAGAATAAAGCACTAGTGGCGAAGTGCATCAACATTGATTAAAAACGCAGTAATTATAGATTACGAAACGATGGTTAAACAGTAGCCGTAGTTAAAATGTAATTTATGTGCACCATTCATAATCACCGATTACTAAAACATGGCTAGCTGACACCTCATTTAACCAGAGTAAAGTCTATGATGGTACACTGTTTCTACAAAATGACTAAAGGAAAGCATCCATACCGCTGCAAAGATAATAGCCAACGTCTAAAAACGACTGCGCTCACTATGTTCTACATCGAAATGAACGTATCCTACATTTTCGCGTTGCATTTGTTTGCCTTTGGGCGCTGTTATATTTGTGAGTTCCATTTCTTTGTTTTTCAGTACTTTTAGGTTAAAATCGTACAAAATGGAAAATTCAATCCAAAAATGATTATATCCCAATGTTAGGTTGAAGTATCGATAGACTTAATTACTAGATTTAAATGTAGGCCTATTATATAAAAAAGATGGAATATCCATAAAGAAAAAGGATGCAGAAAATTGGTAGGAATGTGTGTACGATCTTGGAATACACCAGGGAATTGTGCATTATCCTAAGATCCATCCATAACCTCTCTTTGTTCAGCCAGTGACATAGAGAAAGAGATACTGGTATTCGAGTATTCCCTCTTAAAATACAGAAAATAATAGTTACATAGAATCGTAATATAAGCAGCCGATCCGTAGGAGAAATATGATTGTTCTTGTGTTATTTCAATTGATCCATTTGTAGATTTTGATAAACGAAATCCCTCCTGAAATTTTCTGTCACCTAATTGCTCGCAAGAATTCTCTCTTTCCACTAAATAATCTTCACGCTCATGCTCTATCCAAGTAATTCAAGTACTGCACAATAATAATCGTCTTCGAAATAATCACCTGTGGTTATGGCCGCCATTTTGCTTTACTTGCTCTACTAATCGCTGGTTATCTCCTTTAACCGCTCATATTTGGCCGGTTAGAGATTACTGTGGTTAACTTCCTATTTAAGTCGTAACCGAGGTCGATCCACCGTAAAAATGCTTAATCGGGGATTAGGTCACAATTTTAACCGATGGTTACACTAACCGACGTTGATGCACGTGGGCATAGGAATGTGTTGTAAGTGTTGATACTATCTTTACATTGAATATAGTGGAAAGCAGAGGACTGCATCGGACGTTTTCGCCTGAGCGCCAAGTAGTTCATAGCATAATCCGATAAGTAGAGCACATGCATGATGGGTAAAATTGTCACGAGCGATAAATCCTCGAACGGTATAAGCCGAGCGTTAGACATTCGTTCTTGTTACAGTGATGAACTGTGTAGTAACATCATAGATGTTTATCATTTCAAAACTTTGCAGTGTTGAACTAACCTCTCCATAGTACAACTACAAAACTTGCTTTAAAATGTAATATAAATGTTGTAGGTAAATGTTCCCCCCCCCCCACACAGGAGTGATTTTGTTTTTGACAAATCTGATAGATGTTATTGGATGTAAATGTAATTATTATAAACGGAGAACACAATCACGATAATGCAAGAACTGTATCAAGTTTTCTAGTAATAATAATAATAATAATAATAATAATAATAATAATAATAATAATAATAATAATAATTATCTCTAATAATTAGTGTGTCAATCTTTGTGTCTGTAACAGTTGCGCAGCATGATTATTCGTTTTGTTATATTTTCTGTGACGTTATCTCTGTACTAATATTGTTATTAATCTACTGCTATATCAATAATATTTTGTAAAACGTTTCTACATTGTCGCAGTATATAGGCGGAACACTATGTATGGACCTATCATATTATATATGTGGTAAATCAAATACTGAATAATTATTAATTAGCAATAATAACTGTATATCGAAGTTTTTCATACTATTTTATTCATAACTTCATGTTCTTGTTTTGGTACGTTCCATTGACTGTTCCATTAAACGTTTGTCATAAACGCAGAAAATAAAGCCTTAATTTTACCGTGTGAGCAAAACATGTGTATCTTATCTGTCGCCTTCCATACAAGATAAGACATGTCGGTGAGATGACCTTGTACTGTGCTTCTATTTATTACGAGCGTATCACGACCGATCTTATCTCACTCGAGGGTGTGACACTCGACCGAGTTCAAGCGAGCGATTTAACTCCAATGCAGGACTCTGGTGGAAAGCTTTGTATAGACATATTGAAGATCTTGAAACTTGTCGCAACCAGGATTTGAACCCGGGCCCGCTCGTTTCACGGTCAGGCGTGCTGACCATTAGTCGAGAGCGGTGGACTACAATATCTTAAACCTATAGGCTACATGGTACACTGTTGATTTTATTAATTATACTTGAAGTATAATTGAAATTGACTACCTATACTAGTTTACTGTAAAAAACTGAATGCTCCTGATTTTTAATATTTTAATATTCGGGAGAAAGGCATGTGGACTTCAGTATAATTACCGCACATACCTATCATTAATTTATCCTGAAAATCTGATAATCGATTTGTTGTATCGGCTGCATTCCTTGGCTTTGGAAACTCCAAGATATCTGAAGGTGATCAGACTTCCATCATACGTATATGCACTGTACCTTTGGTTACATCAACCAGCTGTCGTAATGATTCAGTTCAAGATTATGTTTAACTACCCATATACAGTCACAATCCAACAATTACATTTCTTATATAAATCCGTCTTTCAGGTAGTAGCTCCCTGTAAAGCAGGTTTGAATAATTTCAAGGAAAAATTGTTCCGGGACCGGGTATCGACCCCGGGACCCTTCGCTTAGCGCGCGAACGCTCTACCGACTGAGCTACCCCAGGAACTATACACGACACCGTCACAATTTTTCCTTTTTATAGCCACACAAGTCACACAGTATTTGTGTGCACTCACAGTTGAATTCTTGTCAGCTTATGTGAGTTGTGTGGTGGGGTAGCTCAGTAGGTAGAGCGTTCGAGCGCTAAGCGAAGGGTCCCGGGATCGATACCCGGCCCCGGAACAATTTTTCCTTGAAATTATTCAATTACGTTGCTATTATTAATATTAATGTAATCCTTTGTCTAAGACGTGTTATAGCCTACTGAAATGAATAAAAGAAAGGCAAAACTTAAAGGAAACTATGCTGTATTAATAATAAATGGAATTTTATGGGACAATAACGTAAGTGAAAGATGAACATTTCTATAACATTATTGTTAAAAGTATAATCAATTTTGTGGCAGACACTTGGCCACTCAAACAGGAAACTCTGTCTGACCTACTTGCAGCTGAAATGAACTTCCGGCGTCGAGCAGCCAATGTTTAGAGGAAAGATAACATTAGAAATAATACAATTAGAAAGATGATGGGAGTAATATCCACAATTCTGGATGAGATAACATTGAAATAGTTAAGATGGTACGGTCATGTAAAAAGGATGCGAGAATACAGAATAACAGAAAGTGTTCTAGAATGGATACATCAAAGGAAGCGTAAGAGAGGAAGGCTTACAACAGGGATGTCAAAGCGCCTGTATTACATACTCATACTGCAAGCAATACAAATCCAACAAGGTTCACTTTTTAGCAAGATAAAGTACGATCATCGCTCTTAAGGAAATGTAGTGCGGGTTCTCGAGACCACGCAGTGCAGGCGTTTTGACTTCCCTGGCCTACAACTTGGAAGGATTATATACAAATAGCGATGTAGATATTAAATCGAGAAGATCAGTGTTACACTGGAGAAGAATGGAAAAGGGCTATAACAAGATATTACGTTACAAATGCGAAAGCCAGTTTTATATACACTCAGGGAGAAAAAAAAAACCGGACACTTGTTTTATAAAAAGAAAAATTACATGTATTTTAGAGTTTTAGTAGGCCATGAAATTTAATATCCATCAATTTGTGGTCATTTCGTTACCATGGATTCATGTAAACAAGCCATTATTTTGAGATACGCCGTTTATTTGTAGAAAGTTTCACTTACTATAGAATTTGTGTCTGCGTTTTTATTCTCTATTGTCGCTATTTATTTAATTTTCATATGTTGTCGGTGTTTTGAGTGTAAGTTGGTATTGTCGCGACGCTGTTATTTCCGGCGTGACTCCTCCTCTTTGCTTACGTCTTAGGAAGTGAAGGCTCTATAAAGTCTATCGTTCGCCATTTTTGTTCTTTCGTTGCCGAGTTACCAGACGAGGAATCTATTTGCCACACCGTTAAACATTATCATGTCGTAGCTCCTATGATAATAAATCAAACGCACTGTAATTCAGGAAATAATTGAGCGGTAAATAACGTCTTCGTGTGCTTTCTGCGAACGCCAACGAAAGAGCCAAAATGGCGGGCGATTATATTAAGTATTTATCGAGCTTTAAGAAATGAATAACGTCTTCATCAGCGAATCACAAGACGCACATGTTTAAATGCAGCCGACCTGCAACGTCCGCTACCGGAAATTAGAGCGACGGGACTATAGTCACACTTTATCTTTTTAAAGAATGCGACCCAAAGATATTGTTGTAGCCGTTGCTATAAGTAATGACGGACGCAGTGTACGTTATATCGTAGTTATCATGAATATGCCTGGAAGGACCATTCAGGATGCCCTAAAACATTTTGGAGAGACGCAAGAATACACCAGGAAACCAATTTCGGGTCCTTCGCGATGCACAACTCAAAATGAAGACAGGAGCATGGTGTTATCGGTTCTTAGAGAGTGCAACCTGCCACCTACGATGGTAGCTCAACGGTTTGTTGACGTGCATGGACGTCCAATATCGGCTAAAACAGTTAGAAAAAGGTTGAAACCAAGTGAACTGATATCACCTAAACCTGCAACTGGTCCCAGGTTACTCAGGATGCATCGTGTCGAAAGATTACGTTTTGCACAGGATCATAGACCTGGAGAAATGAACAGTGGAGCTGTAATTAATTGATTAACTAGCGGACTTAGTCGTGTTAATTACGTAAGATTTGTGCGGCTTACAGCTGTTTCAGTGCTTCACACACCATCCTCAGCGCCTACTAGATCACGGCGTCATCTCGAACTTCTCTGCCTGTTGTGTGGGTGTGTTTGATTGTTGAAAGGTGTTGAAGGGTGGAGTCAAATAGTGTGTGTGTACTGAAATTGATCTGTGTGTTGAGAATTTGATTGCGGTGTGTTTTAGTGTGTCTGTATATTTCGTATTGTTCTAGTGTGTTGAGTTTTTGGTTCTTGGGTTGTATATGGTCGAAAACGCACGGACTTAATTTAAATGCAAGTAAATCGCAGGCAATCTTAATAGAACATCAAAGATCGAAGTGTGACAAACAAAATTTGCCACCGATAATTGTAAATAATACTACTATTCCATACAGTACGAATGTGAAGAACCTTGATATTTATATGGATTGTCACCTGGAATGGAATGAACAAGTGAATCACACTTACAAAAAAAATATTTTCCATTATTCACTCATTAAAGCGACTGAAGAACTTTCTTCCTGATAAATTAAAATTAATCCTTGTACAAACACTCGTGATGCCACACTTTGACTACTGCGATATTATATTAAGTAACCTAAATGCAAATTTGAGCAACAGGCTACAACGTGTGCATAATGCGTGCGTCCGTTATATTTGTAATATTCGTAAGTATGATCATGTTTCCCCGTCTTTCCAAACTCTGTCTTGGCTAAGGCTAAGCGATCGACGAGCCCTGCATTCTCTTGTTCTCTTATTTCAAATCCTGCGCACCGCTACCCCAATATATTTGGCTTCTCGTTTTCAAAATTTATCCGCATATCATCAGCTAAGTACAAGATCTCATTATAACAATTTACTCATTATACCCTACCACAAAACATCTTTATATTCTTCATCCTATACAGTTTCAGTTGCTAGAAATTGGAACTCGCTTCCGAGTGATATAAGGGGTTGTTGGACAATAGCTTCATTTAGGTCAAAATTACATAAATTCTTACTTAACAGATGAATTGCTGATTAATATTTGTTACTTATAATGAAACTAACATCTGTCCATTCTTATTATTATTATCTTTAATTTCTCTAAATAGATTTACAAAACCTCTAATGGCAATTACATTAATATTCTCATTATAGAAATAGAAATATATATATATTCTCCCTGTAACATAGTCCTAGTAAGCTTATATTAAATTAATTTTCATCATTTCACTAGCTATCTCAAATATTAAATTAATAATAATTCATTGAATTAAATTAGCTCATAAATTAAGTTACTACTTTACCTTATAGATTTATCTAAATTTAAATAAATGTGTAGTGAAGATTATTGCTGGAGAACCTTTTAAGTGTAGTGAAAATATTTGTAATTTAAATTTATGTATTGTATTGATTAAGGCTGGTTGAGTGGAAGAGAAGGCCTTATGGCCTTAACTCTGCCAGCGAAAATAAAACATTATTATTATTATTATTATTATTATTATTATTATTATTATTATTATTATTATTATGTGTAGGATTTCCATGTCCGCATTTATGTTATTGTATGTATGGTTAATATTGGTTATGTGATCGGCGTATGTAGATGTATTGTGTCCTCTGGTTATTGCTTTAATGTGTTCTTTGTAGCGTGTTTGGAATGATCTGCCTGTCTGTCCAATGTAGAACTTACCGCAACTATTACATGTGAGTTTGTATACGCCTGTGTGGTTCTATTTATTTGTTTGTGTTGTTTGTGTGTTGAGATGTCTTTGTAGTGTGTTTTCTGTTCTGTATGCTATGTTGTATTTCTGCTTTCTCAATGAAGATGCGATCTTATGTATGCTTTTGTTTTCATATGTTAGTGTGATGTGTTCTTGTGTTTGTGTTGTGTTTTGCGTGTTTTTGTGTTTGCTAAGTTTTTGTTTTGTCTTTCTTATGATGTTGTCTATTATGTTTGGATTGTATCCGTTTTCTTGTGCTATGCTTGTGGAGTTGTGTTCTGTTTACAGACGAGTTCCGATTCAATCTACGCTCACCTGATGGACGTGAAATAATTTGGAAAAGGAGAGGGGAACGATTTTCACAATGCTGTATTTCCGAGAGGCCGCCATTTGAAGATGATGAACTGATGGTTTGGGCAGGAGTGTGTATGAATGCTCGTACGGAGTTGGTTTTCATAGATGGAAATCTAAAGCTGATAGGTACTAGTGTCGTGCATTACAGGCGTTATATTCTGTTCAAGTTTATCGAGTACGCCGAAGTTCGATATTCGCCGATGTTCGCTCTACAGGAGGAGGCCTGTCATGTTTGTTCTATCTTGTTATAAAAATATTCGCTGCCCTTCATTCATGTTTTAATCGCTTAAGAATTTTAGCACATCTCTTGCGATTAGTTTTTCATATGAAACAAGACGAAGTTTTTAATGTTTTGGTTGGCTCTCGTATGTTCGAACATTGCAGGACACTAATAGGCACATAAATGAATGTTTGGTCCATCATGTAGTGACATTTGGTCCATAGAATATATCAGATTTATAGAATATATCAGATAAATTCCTTAGAAAGAATCCCGTATAGGGCAGCTAAATTTGTTAAAGGTAAAAGAGAAGATGGAAACGATACGATAAAAGAACTTAAATGGGAAACTTTGGAAAACAGACGTAGGAAAACTAGAATAACATCATTGTATAGAGCACATCTAGGTCAGAAAGCATGGGTAGACATAACGGCTCGGTTAGAAAAGCCAACGTACTATGGTAGGAACGATCATGATTTTAAAATCAAATGTACGAAACAGAAAACGGATGTATGTAAATTCTCATTTTTAAATAGAAGTATAAATGATTGGAATGACCTACCTGCAGCAGTCTTTGAGGGCTGTCCTTCCTTAAGGAGATTCAAGAATAATTTAAAAAGTTGTGTATAAAGTGAAAATTAAAATTAAGGTGACATTCAACATTTAATTTTTTAAGGTGACATGTATTTATCTAGCCTGACGAGTTTACTTCCTTGGTTTGAATTGTAAATTATTTAAAAATAGCGTGTAAGAGGGCCTTAGACTAGAAACGTTTAGTTTAAATGTAGTTCTGTTTATAAGTATGCATAAGGATGTAATTATTTGACTTATTTGAACTGTTGTATCAGTGAAGCGAGGTGAGTCAGTGAAGTTATGGTTTTACAGTGCAGTGAACAGTTCCGATCAGTGATAATTTATAGCGTCAATGAAATGTGTTCTATAGTGTCAGTGAAATGTGTGCTAAAGTGTCAGTGAAATGCGTCATAGTGCCACTACAGGGAATAAGATGAGAGTAAAGTGAAAGACTATTGAAACTTATGTAGGACCTATACATAATTATGTAGGTTGTGTTGTAAAATTAGGTATTTTATTTACGTTTTATTATTATTGTGTTAAATTGTATTATGTATAAAATTGTATATGTGTTGTAAATTGTATTGTGTATTGTAGATTTTATTGTGTATTGCTTATCATTTTATTGTGTATTGTTAATATTGTATATACCACTGCCACCGGGTGCTTGCCCACTTGCAGTGTAAATAAATACATACATACATATATAGGGAATGGTTTTCTTCTAATGCACGGCAATGCACGCCCACACGTCGCTCGCGTTGCCAGAGATTACCTGCAAGAAGTAGGGATTCATGTTTTGCCATGGCCAGCAAGGAGTCCTGACATGAATCCAATTGAGCACTTGTGGGCTTGCTGGCACGGCGTATTAGGAAGAGACAGTCACCACCAGAAAACTTACAGGAGTTAAGACCAGTAGTTCATGAAACGTGGGAAAACATTTCTCAAAAAGCCATTTCTAACCTGATTTAAGACATGGCAAGACGTATGGATGTAGTTATCCAAAGCCGAGGGAGTAACACACGTTTCTAAAAATGTGATTTCAAGGTTATAAGCACGAAACATCTGAGCCATAGCTGAAAAATATTGTTACTGACTTTACACCTTTGCGTCCTGACGAAAAGATTTTATTTCTAATAGTGTATTTATGATTAATTACAAGATCGCTTATTTTAAATGTTTTTTCTGTAATTTAAAAACCATTACATTTCATAACCTACTAGATCTTTGATTAACAACTTCTGACATAAAAGAAGTGCCCCTGAACACTAAGTGTCCGGTTTTTTTTTTGTCCCTGAGTATTTCTAAGAAATGACACTATCAAATCGGTTGATTTGAATAATTTTTCCTGCGATTGTTCTTTCAATAGATGGGTTTTTAATTCGTGTTGGATTTTTCGGGAAAAATAAAATAATTGTCCAATAATGAAGTGCAGTCCACCTGAATTCGTTATGCGTTTTATTTACTTACTTCTTGTTACTGTCTTATAAATGAGCCGTTGAGAGCAGAAGTGGTGTAAGTCAAGAATGGGTAATGAGGGTTAAAGTAAACATTCTGTAAAATACAGCGCAAAGAGGCAGAATCCCACGGCAGTCCTTAGAAGTCTTCCAAAAATTAAAAGTTCCTGACAACACCCTGAACATGATATCCTTCACTGTACTGAAGTCATCGATTAGCATAATTAATCATCATTTATATTATTTATAAAATGTAATTTGTCTTGTAGCCTAAATTGTTTGTTACATATCCAATAAATTTCTTAATGATAGCCTACCTAACTAGGGTTTCTATAGAATTGAGACCGATTATTAAACCTTGGTTGGGACGGTTATCAACTATCATATCATTAATATTCAATTTATTTAAACTATTAGTAGTCAGTGGATAGCAAGAAGACCATATTAATTCCAACTTTACGCTGTATTTTACACATTTTTTACTTTAAACCTCATTACATACATAACATACAAGGGCTACATTGAGATAATGACATATGAATAATGTGTCTGTAATACTTACTTACAAATGGCTTTTAAGGAACCCGGAGGATCATTGCCGCCCTCACATAAGGCCGCCATTGGTCCCTATCCTGAGCAAGATTAATCCATTCTCTGTCATCATATCACACCTCCCTCAAATCCATTTTATTATTATCTTCCCATCTACGTCTCGGCTTCCCTAAAGGTTTTTTCCTTCCAGCCTCCCAACTAACACTCTATATGCATTTCTGGATTCGCCCATACGTGCTACATGCCCTCCCCATCTCAAACGTCTGGATTTAATGTTCCTAATTATGTCAGGTGAAGAATACAATGCGTGCAGTTCTGTGTTGTGTAACTTTCTCCATTCTACTGTAACTTCATCCCTCTTAGCTCCAAATATTTTCCTAAGCACCTTATTCTCAAACACGCTTAACCTATGTTCCTCTCTCAAAATGAGAGTCCAAGTTTCACAACCATAAAGAACAACCTGTAATATAACTGTTTTATCAATTCTAACTTTCAGATTTTTTGACAGCAGACTGGATGATAGAAGCTTTTCAACCGAATAATAACAGGCATTTCCCATATTTATTCTGCGTTTAATTTCCTCCCGAGTATCATTTATATTTGTTACTGTTGCTCCAAGATATTTGAACTTCTCCACCCCTTCAAAAGATAAATTTCCAATTTTTATATTTCCATTTCGTGCAATATTCTCGTCACGAGACATAAGCATATACTTTGTCTTTTCGGGATTTACTTCCAAACCTATCTCTTTACTTGCTTCCAGTAAAATTCCCGTGTTTTCTCTAATCGTTTCTGGATTTTCTCCTAACATATTCACGTCATCCGCATAGACAAGCAGCTGATGTAACCCGTTCAATTCCAAACCCTCTCTCTTATCCTGGACTTTCCTAATGGCATACTCTAGAGCAAAGTTAAAAAGTAAAGGTGATAGTGCATCTCCTTGCTTTAGCCCGCAGTGAATTGGAAACGCGTCTGACAGAAACTGAATGTGTCTGTAATGCAATGTGAATATGAAGTGAAAAAGCAAAATAAATGCATAGAAACGTGCAGCTACCTCATAAATACTCGCAGTAAAAATTTCATCCAGATTGATTAATATTTGGCATAAGAAAGTTGGCGTTGAATCAACAAAAATGAACACAGAAAAATAGATTTGAAAATAAAATGAATATTTATGTAAATTAATATTCTCCTCCGCTACATTCGTTTAGTAACTTCAGGGAGCCAAGAAAAAGTTACTAGATTTGTAATCAGAAATTTTAAAAAAGAATTCTTCGATGAAAAACAATTTTGACAGCTCTTTAAATTCCACGCCCCCTTCCAGCGTTAATTTAAAAAGTGTAAACATACGAGTATTTGTAATCAGAATTGAGCTGAATCCATTTGAGGTATGAAAATATAAATTCTGAATAAGTGAAATAGCTAAAAAAATTTGGAAAAATTTTCATGATTTTCAGTGGAGTGTTCCCTTAAGGGAATGTTGCCCATTCTTATTCTGCGTTGTACATCAGCTGTCCCTGCATCCGTCAAACAGTTTGGACCTTTCTCGTTTTAAATGTCTTCGGAATGAACTTCGCTATGCACTTATTTCATAGGCGTGTGTCCGAGTGCAAATCCAATAGTGCCAACTACATCACTCATTCAATCTTAGACGTAGATGGACGGGAGGATGTAAAAGAAGTGAGGGAGACACCTTCGACAGGCAGGCAGATGCTAGAAGAGTGGTGGCTAACACGCCGTAGGCTACAGGGTACACGGTATTGATTTATTCATCCTGAAACTATCTCTGCCCAACCCACCCCTTGAGCTCCTACAACCACCCCCATCGCAATACATGCTCTTCTTTTGTGCTGCATGGTCCAGGTGCGAATAAGGAAAGCCATCCACTGGAAGACTAGTAGACAGCTCACAGTTCGCTGATTTCATCGGCCGGTTCAGGTTATTTTCGTTTTTCGTTAAAATCCTCCTTTCTTGTTTCGCACAAGTCTCATCGACGGATCATCTCGCTCGGAGCGAGAGTGGGAGCGGAGACGGAGAGGGAAGGGAACTGGGGTTTACAAACTTTGCTTTGCTTTTTCTCCAGCACGTCTATCATGTTACAGGCGTGAAATATATAGTTAATACCTACGTCACTTCACGGTACATGTGATACATAAAGCGGTCTAATTCATACCATAAAATAGGCTGAGTTTACAAACCACAAGACTAAAACACTTTGACCGCTATGGTTTATTTTTAATCGGTATTTAACAACGCTGTATCAAATACGTCGAATTGGTAGAATTTGCGATGGGGGACATGAAACCGAGAATTCGCCATGGGGTTACCAGGCTCGCCTTACAGTTGGAGACAAAATCGTAAAAATAACCCAACCAAGTAATCAGCTCAAGCGCCTATGCCTCCAAGGTCGAGTCGAGCTATACCAATGTATTTATTATCGTACTACATTAAGGCCCAATTGTATAAAACTACCCGACTAAAGATCAATTTTGATCCAAGATCGGAAAGTGAACCGAGTTCAGACACTTCTTCTATTGTATAAAACTTTTCTACGATCAAATGACCTTGGTTCAAATGCAATCTAAGTTCGCGTGAAAATGACTTGGCAACATCGCATAAACATGTGAAGTATGTGATGCGCGGGCCATGTTGTACAGGTTTGTTCAGTGTAACCAATTTAGGCCCGATTGTATAAACCATTTAATCTTAGATCAGAGGTTAAATTGATCCTTGTTTCAGCTGAACTTAGAATTTTGTGTTGTATAAAGTCTAATCTGAGATTAATTTGTCTCAAACTAAAGTCAACTTTGACTGAAGAAATTTCTCCGATTAAGTTAGATGATCCAAGTTCAGTTATTTCTTTTCTGTTTGAAATATACGAGTGACAGATTGTGCAAATAAAATATCCATTATTATTAATATTAACAGATATGTTAGGTACATTTATACATATTTCTTTCAATTTCTTGCCTTAATACACAAACATTCTTATATTTTATAAGGCTCTATCGTGTTCAGCAGTATCAAATAACATAACCCATAATTATATTATGTTTATAACAACCATTAATTATTAATGGATATGATAGGTACATTCATAAATGTTCAATTAACTGTATTACTAAACGAAAATTGTCCTTTTATAAAGCTTTATTATGTTTAGCAGTATCAAACACCATAACATGATAACAACTTGGAGAACAGTCAACCTTCTTCTTATTGTCCGCCATTACTTACATTGAAAAAAAAACCAGTGTCTCCAACAGAGTGTAATACGGAAAGTCGCCAAAAAGTAGTTGTAAAGTCGCTAGATTTCTCATTATCAACAAAAGAAAGATTAAATTTTGTCACTATGGGGTGCTAAAAAGGTCGCTAAATCCCTATTTAAGCAATATAAAAGTTAAAAGAAATTGTTCTTGAAAAAGAGTTAAAACCGCTACATTGGCAACACTGAACAAATCTGTATAACATGGTCCGCGCATCACGTATTTCACCTGTTTATGCGATGTTGCCAAATCCTTTTCACGTGAACTTAGATTGCATTTGAACCAAGGTAATTTGATCGCAGAAAAGTTTTATACAATAGAAGAAGTGTCTGAACTCTGTTCACTTTTCGATCTTCGATCAAAGTTGATCTTTAGTCAGGGAGTTTTATAAAATTGGACATTAGCGACTTTAACTCTTTTTGACGATAATTTCTTTTAACTTTTATATTGCTTAAATAGGAATTTAGCGACCTTTTTAGCAGCTCATAGTGACAAAATTTAATCTTTCTTTGTTGATAATAAGAAATCTAGCGACTTTCCAACTACTTTTTGGCGACTTTCCGTATTACACTCTGTTGGAGACACTGGTTTGTTTTCTGCGTTGTGAATAATGGCGGACAACAGTGACGTCGCCAGGATCAGGGCAAGGGGGGTGCGGATGTGGTGCCTGATTTAAAAATGGGGTGAGAGTTGTAAAAATGTGGTACATAAAAAATCCAAAATGATCTCTCATGCACTTGCGCGCATACTATACATCTGTTTATTAATATTTGTATTTATTATTATTATTATTATTATTATTATTATTATCATTATTATTATTCAGCATATCCATAACGATATATTAAGGGACGTAGTTTTTTCACATCCGAGAAAATGTTTGTTTTTTTCTTCAAAATAACTTATGCCTAGTATTTTTTTTTTAATAAATCGCCCTTTGGGGTGCGGAAAGGGGTACTCCGATTTTTATGGGGTGCTTGCGCACCCTTTCGCACCCCCCTAGCGAAGTCCATGGCGAACAATAAGAAGAAGGTTGACCGTTCTCCAAGTTGTTATCATGTTATGGTGTTTGATACTGCTAAACATAATAAAGCTTTATAAAACGACAATTTTTGTTTAGTAATACAGTTAATTGAAAATTTATGAATGTACCTATCATATCCATTAATAATTAATGATTGTTATAAACATAATATAATTATAGGTTATGTTATTTGATACTGCTGAACACGATAAAGCCTTATAAAACATGAGAATGTTTGTGTATTAAGGCAAGAAATTGAAATATATATATATATACCATATATATTAACAATAATCGCTATTCTTTTTTGCAAAATCTGCCACTCGTATACTTCAAACAGAAAAGAAATAACTGAAATTGGATCATCTAACTTAATCGGAGAAATTTCTTCAGTCAAAGTTGACTTTAGTTTAAGACAAATTAATCTCAGATTAGACTTTATGCAACACAAAATTCCAAGTTCAACTAGAACGAGGATCGATTTAACCTCTGATCTAAGATTAAATGGTTTATACAATTGGCCCTAAAACGCATATTTATCATGGTTTAACGCCGTAAAAACATTCTAATGTTGCTCTAATGACCGGTTCTTCAAACAATATTTTATTACTGTAAAACTTTCTCCTCTTCTTCTTTTTCTTCTTTGTAGGCCTAAAGACCTGTTAGTTCCAGTCGCTCCATCTTCTTTTAGGACGACCGGGACTACTCTTGCGGACTGGTATGCTGTCTCTTACTATTCCAGTCATACGATCTTCAGGCATCCTTGACACGTGTGCTGCCCATTGCGATCTTCGTGTTTCTACCCATTCACCTATTTCTTGTATTTGGCATTGGTTCCTTATGCCCGAATTTTTTATTTTATCCAGTCTTGTTTTTCCCACAATTGTCCTTAATGTTTTCATTTCTACAGTATTTATCAATTGTTTAAGGCCCGATTGTATAAACCATTTAATCTTAGATCAGAGGTTAAATTGATCCTTGTTTCAGCTGAACTTGGAATTTTGTGTTGTATAAAGTCTAATCTGAGATTAATTTGTCTCAAACTAAAGTCAACTTTGACTGAAGAAATTTCTCCGATTAAGTTAGATGATCCAAGTTCAGTTATTTCTTTTCTGTTTGAAATATACGAGTGACAGATTGTGCAAATAAAATATCCATTATTATTAATATTAACAGATATGTTAGGTACATTTATATATATTTCTTTCAATTTCTTGCCTTAATACACAAACATTCTTATATTTTATAAGGCTCTATCGTGTTCAGCAGTATCAAATAACATAACCTATAATTATATTATGTTTATAACAACCATTAATTATTAATGGATATGATAGGTACATTCATAAATGTTCAATTAACTGTATTACTAAACGAAAATTGTCGTTTTATAAAGCTTTATTATGTTAGGAGTATCAAACACCATAACAAGATAACAACTTGGAGAACAATCAACCTTCTTCTTATTGTCCGCCATTATTTACATTGAAAAAAAAAACCAGTGTCTCCAACAGAGTGTAATACGGAAAGTCGCCAAAAAGTAGTTGTAAAGTCGCTAGATTTCTCATTATCAACAAAGAAAGATTAAAATTGGTCACTATGGAGTGCTAAAAAGGTCACTAAAGCCCTATTTAAGCAATATAAAAGTTAAAAGAAATTGTTGTTGAAAAAGAGTTAAAATCGCTAGATTGGTAACACTGAAGAAACCTGTATAACATGGTCCGCGCATCACGTATTTCACCTGTTTATGCGATGTTGCCAAATCCTTTTCACGTGAACTTAGATTGCATTTGAACCAAGATAATTTGATCGCAGAAAAGTTTTATACAATAGAAGAAGTGTCTGAACTCGGTTTACTTTTCGATCTTCGATCAAAATTGATCTTTAGTCAGGGAGTTTTATACAATTGGGCCTTAGTCTAGTACAGCCATCGTCAACTGGCCTGCATACTAGTTCGGAGCGCCGAGACGCTGGCTGAGGAGGTAGTGGTGTGCAGTGTGTCGAGCCAAGCCAACGCATCCCATCACAGAAGCCAACTTCCTGACCATAATTTACAATGCCTTCTTCGATTGTGTTCTACACGAGCATTGACACCTAACATTGACCAGTTAGTGAGGGAAAAACGAATTTAAAAATCCAGGAAAACCAATGCTAATGATCACCGAAAATAATTTTTATCATTTGCTATTTACATTGTAATAAAATAATTTAGGCCTACTTCAATCTTGTTACAGAAAGGACAATATGTTTAATATGTTATACAAAATAATTGGTTTTGTGATATATAGTGTCAGATAAAATATAGTTACGCTCTCACTTGCACACAGTGTAGACATGGCTATTTTATAAGTGATAAGGAAGAAAAGTATGTATTTCATATGCTAGGACGATGAGCTGACAACAAGATGGAAGTTTCCTTGGAAAGCCATAAAACGTAATAAGGGTTTCGCATTGTGTTTCAACTTTGAATAGAGGAAGCCAAGGTCACTGTCCTCATGCCTCCATCTCTTTCTGAAGTGTTTGTGTAAACATTTTCCCTACGCTACCTGTCTTGCAGTTAGAAAATAACAGTACTATTGTGCTTTTAAGTAAGCAATTTCCGAGACAGAAATATTGTCGGAATTTTTAGCATGAGTTTTTATTAACAAAATCATAATTAATATAACTACAACCCATTAATTTTAATCGACTCGATTATTCGATTATTGTGATCGATTAATCTTAGCACAGACATTGATCGATTAAGCGATTATTGATTATCCATGTTGAATCTTTTACACACAACACACACAAGATCGCATCCTCATTCAGAAAACAGAGCATACAGTACAGAAAACACACTACAAAGACATCTCAACACACAAACAACACAAACAAATAAATACAACCACACAGGCGTATACAAACTCACATGCAATAGTTGCGACAGTTTCTATATTGGACAGACAGGCAGATCATTCCAAACTCGATACAAAGAACACATTAAAGCAATAACCAGAGGACACAATACATCTACATATGCCGAACACATAATTAATGCTAACCACACATACAATAACATAAATACAGACATGGAAATCCTACACATACAACCCAAAAACCAAAACCTCAACACACTAGAACAATATGAAATATACAGACACACTAAAACACATCCCAGTCAAATTCTCAACACACAGATCAATTTCAGAACACACACACTATTTGACACAACTCTTCATCAAACGAACACACCCACACAACAGGCAGCGAAGTTGAGATAGCGCCGAGATCTATTAGGCTCTGAGGATGGTGTCGAATAGCACCGAAACAGCTGTAATCCGCACATGCTTACATAATTAACACGAGTAAGATCGCCATTTAATCGATTAGATTAGTCGCTTAAATCCCACAACACTAGTTACTTGTAATTTTCGTGATGAAATAATGATAATTATGATAATACTTATTTACTGACTTTTAAGGAACCCAGAGGTTCATTGCCGCCCTCACATAAGCCCGCAATCGGTCCCTATCCTGAGCAAGATTAATCCAGTCTCTATCATCATATCCCACCTCCCTCAAATCCCTTTTAATATTATATTCCCATCTACGTCTCGGCCTCCCCAAAGGTCTTTTCCCCTCTGGCCTCCCAACTAACACTCTATATGCATTTCTGGATTCGCCCATACGTTCTACATGTCCTGCCTATCTCAAACGTCTGAATTTAATGTTTCTAATTATGTCAGGTGAAGTGTACAATGCGTGCAGCTCTGCGTTGTGTAACTTTCTCCATTCTTCTGTAACTTCATTCCTCTTAGCCCCAAATATTTCCCTAAGAACCTTATTCTCAAACATCCTTAATCTCTGTTCCTCTCTCAAAGTGAGAGTCCAAGTTTCACAACCATACAGAACAACCGGTAATATAACTGTTTTATAAATTCTAACTTCCAGATTTTTTGACTGAAGACTAGATGACAAAAGCTTCTCAACCGAATAATAACACGCATTTTCCATATTTATTCTGCGTTTAATTGCCTCCCGAGTGTCATTTATATTTGTTACTGTTGCTCCAAGATATTTGAATTTTTCCACCTCTTCGAAAGATAAATCTTCAATTTTTATAGTTCCATTTCGTACAATATTCTGGTCACGAGACATAATCATGTACTTAGTCTTTTCGGGATTTACTTCCAACTCGATCGTTTTACTTGCTTCAAATAGAATTTCCGCGTTTTCCCTAATCGTTTGTGGATTTTCCCCTAGCATATTCACGTCATCCGCATAGACAAGAAGCTGATGTAACCCGTTCAACTCCAAACCCTCTGTGTTATCCTGAACTTTCCTAATGGCATATTCTAGAGCGAAGTTAAAAAGTAAAGGTGATAGTGCATCTCCCTCCTTTAGCCCGCAGTGAATTGGAAAAGCATCAGATAGAAACTGACCTATACGAACTCTGCTGTATGTTTCACTGAGACACATTTTAATTAATCGAACTAGTTTCTTGGGAATACCAAATTCAATAAGAATATTATATAAAACTTCTCTCTTAACCGAGTCATACGCCTTTTTGAAATCTATGAATAACTAATGTACTGTACCCTTACACTCCCATTTTTTCTGCAATATCTG
Source organism: Periplaneta americana (assembly GCF_040183065.1). Taxonomy (NCBI): domain Eukaryota; kingdom Metazoa; phylum Arthropoda; class Insecta; order Blattodea; family Blattidae; genus Periplaneta; species Periplaneta americana. The sequence continues at coordinate 10,547,560 of NC_091129.1, read as the reverse complement.
TCGAATACAAAAAATCTGATCAATAGTCGATCTATTACGCCTAAAACCACACTGATGATCCCCAATAATATCATTTGCATATGGAGTTAATCTTCATAATAATAATAATAATAATAATAATAATAATAATAATAATAATAATAATAATAATAATAATAATAATAATAGACTAACATATTTAAGATCTGATACCAGGGAATGCGACTAAACACTGGAATTTTTCAACTCTATTCCTCATGTTACCGCGTGAGTGTGATGGGGAGTGAAGGTTCATTGGGTGAGGCGAACCATACTAATTTAAGTGCTTCAGGGCATACCTTACTGTATCTCGATTTACTGCGTAGAGAATTTGTGTTTATAACGCCGGATATCACACGACGCGTCGTAGCAAAGCGAATCACAGGGGTGAAGTCATTCTCATTTTCGGTAATGCAGGTGGTAGTGTTTGTTCCTACAAATTGAGTCGACACAGGTTCGAAGTATTGAGATGGAGCAGTACTTCATATTGAAGATATGGCTATGGTATAATTATGGTTTCATTTACTTTGCTATAATCAATTAAATGATTATCAGTTCCAACACAGTGATATAATCACCAAAATATGCAGCTAATGCGACGAGCCACTAGTATGCTATAATTTTAATAGAACAATAGAAAAAAATTGGTAGGAAAATTAAAATTTCACAATACTATATTATTGACTGCCTCCGTGGTCTGTTGGTCAGCATGCTGGCTTCCAGATCAGGAGGTCCCGGGTTCGATTCCCGGGCTAGGTTCTCGGTGAATTTTTCTTGAAGAAGAGGAATTCCCTGGGTGTCTAGAGTCTGGAAATTTGTATGATTGTGAGTGTGCCGGGTTAATATAAATTAACTAATCATCACAATATAAAAAAATACCTCAGGATTGTCGCTGGGCAGTAACCTGAACACACGTTTCAGCGTCACATTGTTGACAAGTAACTCCATCTGTTAGCACAACCATAAAGCACCTAATAGATGCTATAGAGTTACCAACAACGAAAAAAAAAATATTATAATATTGTACGACAAATAAAATGTGGACATTGCGATAGTTGTTTTCTTTACAGTCCGACACGGTTTAATAAACTAGTGTGAGAAATGAAGTTTTGCCAATTTAAGGGTTAACTCACATTCATGAAGTGACCTTTCTCAAATACAAATTCAATTTGAATTTAAAATATGTATTAACTTTGTTCCGACTACATTTCGAATCCCACTATCATATTTAAGGTGAGTCACAAAGAGCCATTGAACAGTACAGACATTTTATATAGGCTGGTTTTTCATGTTCTTCTGTAACACACAACAACTTTCTCACATGTTTCTCCGTCACATAGCCACACCTTTGCCACGCGTATATTAGCATGTCTTTGAGGACAGGTGAATGAAACTGTTGATGCACAACAGAATGGAATGTCATTATGAAGCCCCTATCGTGCAATGTTTCTAGAATGTTTTCACAGATAATTTTAGGTTTTGAAGTACTCTTCTAGCCTTCGAATTACAATTTTATACTGCCTAAAAAAATACACATCCAAGGGTTGCAAATATCTTGTAGTGTTTCGAGGGATAATTTGTGTTTTAATTGCCTTACCCTATAAAGTATTGTTTACTCCTTCAAAACTAAATGTAGTGTCATATATCTGACCACTCTAGGAATCCAGAAGTAGTAGTGTGTCTTTCTTAACATCAGGGAGAAATACATCTCTTAACCATCTTCTCACGTGATTTTTTTCTCAGTTTATCAGTAGCGGACGGTGGGTTTGAAAGTTCAGGAGGCCAAGACGTGAATGATGAGAATATAAAATTATAAGGCCTGTGACGTACATTATTACCAAGCGCAGAATTTATAGATTTTAAGAAATTAAAATTAGGTTTTCCAATTTATGTTTTAGGATTTTAAATCTCATGTTTAGGAATTTATATGATTTTACGGGATAAAAAAATAAAAATAGACAACATACTGTTAATATATTACAACGGCTTGGTAAAGATTGCCACTCTTTGGGACACTAAGTCCTAACCTACGAATTAGGTCTTTTTAGGTCATATTACATTTAAGAATGTTACGTTTTGCTACATAAAACAAACAAGAAAAAAAATATTTCGAGAGTAACGAGATAGCAACAAAATTGATTCCAACCTAAGAATCCGAGGCTTGCTCATTACTATTATATAGTCTAATTTTACAGCAAAAAAACTGGACGTTTCTCTTTCTTCGCAAATCGATCAAATAGGTCACAACATACTGAATAACTGCTACTAGAAGAAACTTGAAACAAATCTGCGTTTGTTTCTATTGTTTCTAAATTCTCGATGTATTTAAAATACTGTATAAGTAAATACATCTCGTAACACAAGAGAATAAAATAACAAGAACACCCGCAAACAAGAGAAAATCTAACAACATAAATTAAAACTTTTACGCAGGGAGAGAAAACACGTGACTCAATTTTCTAAAACCAAGAAGAGAGAAAGAGAGAGAGCTTCCCAATACAGCCGAAACCAGCCGTGACTATAAGCAGCGGTGGGTAGGACGTCTCCAAATCGGCTCCCCTCGCGCGTTCTAGTCAAGTTTAAACACTCTTCTAACCAGCTATCTTATTAGTTGAACTGCTGTTGTCATGGTAACTGGGGAGTAGCGTCATGTAGCCGACTCCTCTCTCCCGCTCTCGCATAGACACTGCAGGCTGCTAGATGTCGACTATACAGGTTACAGCGCTATCTGGTATTTTTCAGTACGAATTATTTGTACTATGTACAGTATAGCGAGCGGGCATCACCAACTGGATGTGGTCGACTTGACGTAACTTACTGTACATCTTAGTCGTAGTGAATAGTAAAATTAATATAAAAGGAAAAATGTTCGTCATTTGCTGTAACTTGTCTGTGATCTTAATTCAGCTGAAATTATTACTGCCATATTGTGTTCTGGTAAAATATTAGGGGAGGCTCGGCCACCCTTGCCTCCCCTGAAAATCCGCCGCTGCGTGTCACTATTTGTGATTATTAAGGAACGGATTCCTATGTAATTAATTATTCTTTTTGCGTGTGATAAAACACAATTAACAAAGTTAAAATTCCGAACATGAAGTTTCAAGTTTAAAACCCGAATTTTATTTCACATAAAAATACATATTTTCACAAATATATTATGTAAATACATATTTTCAGGAAATCTATTATAAACACACAAATCTTGGAGTTTTTTTTACTTAAATAATTGTTTACAAGAGCTTTTAAATATTTTGTGCGAGATCGTGCGTATTTGCTTGGTTTCCGCACAAAACCAATCCGCGGAAAGTCTAAAATTCCACATTCAGTATTCCCAACCTAACACACGTAACAATTTCCCTCTTCTTACCGCTTAAGTGACGTATTGATTTTATTGGAAACTTACCACTGCAATTTCACCTAAATTGCATTGTTAATTATTGTCTTTAAATATTTGCAAACATTAAGTAAACTCTACAACTCCACTAAAGTTACTGCATTCGTGATGCAAGTAACATTAAGGAAGCCGTGAAAAAATCAACAAGATTCCAGACTCATCATAGAAATGTTATGAAATGTTATGTTTTATTTAACGACGCTCGCAACTGCAGAGGTTATATCAGCGTCGCCGGATGTGCCGGAATTTTGTCCCGCAGGAGTTATTTTACATGTCAGTAAATCTACTGACATGAGCCTGTCACATTTAAGCACACTTAAATGCCATCGACCTGGCCCGGGATCGAACCCGCAATCTTGGGCATAGAAGGCCAGCGCTATACCAACTTGCCAACCAGGTCGACTCTCATTACAGACTGGGGGAAAAAAAAAGACAGACGTATATCACGGCCTGCTGGAGTATAGTAAACACAGAAAACATTTTAAAGTAACAATGTTGAAGATAGATATTTTTGTTTTGCAAATTTGCCGTCATTGAACATAAACCAAGATGGGGATTTCATTGCAACTAATTAGAAATTCCTCTTTCAGGTATGTAATAAACGATCTTCGCACAAAATAATGTACGATACATGAGCGGTATGTTTTCTTTCAATTCTCGGAAATTAAAAAAGCTTAACTACGTTTCGCTTTTTCAAACTTTTCCTCGAAAATGAAAACTTCAACATACCGCTCTTGTAACGCATATTACTATTAACACTAAATCAATTATGTCACTCAGAAGTACGTTATCTTTTATTAAGAATTCTTGGTTGCTTCGTGGTTTCTAAGCGCTGTGTGGTGTATCCGTGATCCATTTCCGTAATAGTATCTCCTCAAGTTCTGAGAACTGCTCGGCAGCAGGAGAAATCTTATAACACATAATTAGGAATTTTTATTGTTGCTGAAGATGATTTCATTCCACGCTTTGTTTGTGAAACACAACAGATAAGAGATCGGGAATGAACATTATTTAATTTAAACAAATCTCTCGCCTCTCCTCATGTCTATCAAGTAAGGCAATATATCTTGTTGTGATTCCCTGTTATCGGGCTTCGTTAATCGATATCCTTCAAGATATATTGAAAGATGGTTATTTAAAAAACGATTTGGCTTTCCTATTAGCAAATCTAAGCTTTTTCTGTGACACCATAAAAAACTCGAAACATCCAAAAATCTGTTATCTGGAACAGGGAGGTGCGTGCCGTGGAAATTAAACTAGACAGGTTCAGAAGCACCATTACTAAGGGACAAATTCCAGAATGTGTTTGGGAAAAACAGTGGATATAAAAAAAATGTGTAAAGTTGCTCAAGTATTGGAGGGTGTGCCTGTAGGTGAAATTGACGGTGTTTGTGTTTGTGACATTCCTCTCTTTAAATATGCACGTTTGACGTCCTGTGATGTGGAAAGATCGTCGTTCACAGATAATCGGCATGCATTTGTGATGGAGAATTTGGAGATGACCTTTGTTGTTCACTGCCAATTACTTGCACTCAAGTGTGGTTGGTGAGTACCTAGTAACATTTTTTTTCAAGCTAAGTAAGGTGTTTTTGTCATATTAAAAAACATATTTTTTCATATTTAGCAAATATTTTCGTATATATTCATTTATATTATTTATTTATTTATTATTTTAATGTACCGAAGTAAATATGATATTTCCATGCAGATATCCTGCGTCATCATACGATGAAAGAGTAATGGAACGGAGGAAAACTCTCTCCGGCGCCGGGATTTGAACCCGGGTTTTCAACTCTACGTGCTGATGCTTTATCTACTAAGCCACACCGGATACCCACCCCGGCGTCGAACAGAATCGTCTCAGTTTAAGTTCCAACTCTTGAGTTCCCTCTAGCGGCCGCCCTCTGCACTACGTCATAGATGTCTATGAACGTAGGACTGAAGACCACACATGTGCTGAGGTGCACTCGTTATGAGTGACTAGTTGGCCGGGATCCGACAGAATAAGCGCCGTCTTAAATCACAAAGTGATTTACGCATATCATATATATTTATATATTATTTATATATTATTTTAATGTACCGAAGTACATATGATATTTCCATGCAGATATTCTGCGTCATCATACGGCGCTTATTCCGTCGGATCCCGGCCAACTAGTCACTCATAACGAGTGCACCTCAGCACATGTATGGACTTCAGCCCTACGTTCATAGACATCTATGACGCAGTGCAGAGGGCGGCCACTAGAGGGAACCTAAGAGTTGAAACTTAATCTGAGACGATTCTGTCCGACGCCGGGGTGGGTATCCGGCGTGGCTTAGTGGATAAAGCATCAGCACGTAAAGCTGAAAACCCGGGTTCAAATCCCGGCGCCGGAGAGAGTTTTTCTCTTTCACCAAATATTTTCGTACTTTTTAGCACATAAAAAATAAATATATTTACATTTTTTAGCACATAAAATCCGCTCCCTAGTGATTATCTAATATTGGTTTATGAACCCGAATTTTGATTTCGTATCATGCCCAGAATAAGAATGTTCTTACTTTATTGTAATGTGTTGTCTTGTGCCACTGGAAAGCTGCCACGTATTTATGCAGTCATGTCTAGGACAAGCCTAGATAAAGGCCAGCCCTTGCTCTATAGCCGAGAAAGAAGAAGAGTCTAAGTAGATTAACCGGAGATTTTATTTTCTGACCTGTTGAGATCGCCTTTCGCCATATGATGGTTGGTCCCTTCTTATTGATTTCTGAGCACAGTACATGGTAGAGTGCTTTGTGTAAGAAGGAAGCCCATGATGTTCGAAATTCGTTAGCGAATGCTGAGAGTTCATAAAGCGCTTCTTGTGCCCGTACGTGCATCTCGTACTCCAGACCGGTCATGTCTATGGATGGGAGACACATCTCGTTATAAGGTTAAGAGTTGTTCTACATTACGACTGTTGTATTCTGCATCTCTAAGACTTAAGATTGATTTCTCAACACAAATGAGATTTCTTACAAATCTTATCGTTGCACACCATGGCTCAAATTGTAGTGTTTTCAGCAACTGACTATGCAGATCAGTGGCGTACGCAGAATTTCGTCAAGGTGGGGTCATTATTAAAACTGTTTACAATTTGCATTATCGGTATTTTAAATGATGTGCATTATTATTATTAATATTACTTACTTACAAATGGCTTTTAAGGAACCCGAAGGTTCATTGCCTACCTCACATAAGCCCGCCATCATCGGTCCCTATCCTGTGCAAGATTAATCCAGTCTCTATCATCATATCCCATCTCCCACAAATCCATTTTAATATTATCCTCCCATCTACGTCTCGGCCTCCCCAAAGGTCTATTTCCCTCCGGCCTCCCAACTAACACTCTACACTCTGGATTCGCCCATACGTGCTACATGCCCTGCCCATCTCAAACGTCTGGATTTAATGTTCCTAATTATGTCAGGTGAAGAATACAATTTGCTGTGGTCGTGCCAAAGAATCAGTCCCATTCCGAGGCTTATTGTAGGGATTCGTAACAAGCTATTTTTTTACGGTGATCGGTTGTTAGCCCTTCGTCCAACCCCCAAGCTGGAGGACCACCCCTTATCGGCTGTCCACGACTCCTTATTCAATATATTCGCAGCTACCCTCCATATCTGGAGGCCGTCTCCTCTATCCGCAACCTGAGGACGCGCAATGCCGTGGTGATAGGGACCCACAATACATATTATTATTAATAATATTATTAATATTATTATCATTTATCATTATCAGCTGAGATTTCACAGAAAAACGTATGAGACATCATCTTTAGGCTGCAGCCGTGAGAAAAATTTGCCAATGTGAAATTTTCACCAACCTCGCGAGAATCACTACACCACTATTTTACTAAAAAATTGTAAAATTGGGCTTTGTGGTCACTTAGACATAACAAAGAATCTGGAACGAAATATGAACTGTCAAATGTACAAAACGTTAGAAGAAAGTTTCATAAAGTCAGAACTCAACCAACAAACGGGTGAATAACGCTCTTAAAATGAGTTTAAAATCGATAATGCACAATATTTAACATCTGCACTGCAGAATTGTCAAAAACCCTTTTAATTATGTTTCACGACAAGTTAAATTTCATATTGTGTCAGCTTCATTTTATTACAAGGTCGGTACTAGGGGGCAAGTCTCTCGATGATAAAGATAGCATTGTTATAATTCGAAAGTACGTCAGCACCAAGCACAGAATTACATACAGGGTGGTTCACGAGGAAAGGTAAAAAATTTAGGATACGATGTCTTAGGCCATTTTGAGTGAAAAGTTCATATGTTCATTGGTCCGTTTTCGAACGGTGGCTGAGCTAGATACATTTCTTTTTGGTAAAACGTCTCGTCCCAATGTGAATCAGACGTTACCATATGCTGCTGACGTGAGAAGAGGTCAAGGTCGTAATGAATAACATTGGAATCTGCATTGTGAACGATGTAGATAAGAGGAAGAAACCGGGTGGTGGGGCATTACAAATGTCCAATCGCCTGCCCTTGTCTGATGTAATGACACAGAACCCGCAGATAACACAAATAGCCTACACTATCATCAATTCACAGCAGTCCAGTCAGCTACCTACAGTACAGTAGTTATACAGGTACAGTTATCGGAAGTGTTAAGTTGTGTTTTTCAAGCAGCCTTATAAATTTTCGACTACAGAATACGCCGATATTGTGTATGCTTATGGTTTGTGTGATGGAAGTTCCTTGCGTGCCGTCGCTGAATATGAACGACGCTTTCCGAACAGAAGGGTACCATATCGAAGAGTATTTACTGTCTATGGGGTTGGATGAAAGACGGAAGGGGGAAACGAGAGAGGCGCTAATCGACTGTATTTTGGATGCGGCATAGAGAACAGTTACGTGCAACTCTCCCGAGCGATGAGCGCGATTCACGCCCGAGCGCAACAGTGCATTGAAGCAAAAGGAGGTACCTTTGAAAATGTGCGAAAACATCGACCCCGACGTCTAGAATATTAGGTATGTATGCATACGTGAATATAAACTTTAAATTTGTCCGTTACCTGTCTCTAAATGCGAGTTAGTACAATGGAATCTCAGAAGTTTTTGTGAAATCAAAGAGCCATATCTCCGTAACCGTTCGAAAACGGACCTATATTCATATGAACTTTTTGACTCAGAATGACTTCAGAATTCACATCCTAAATTTTTTACCTTTCCTCGTGAATCACTCTGTATATTGAGGAAGAGATAAGAAGACTACGTCTTATGTCGATGAAGATTTTGTTGCTCTGACAGTGAAGAATTAGAGAAGGGAAAGCTGTTATGGATATAAAAATACTCAAATCTAAAAATGTTGTTTTTTCAAAAGTTCAAAAGGGGGGGGTGCTAACTCGGTAACCCCCCCCTTGCGCGTACGCCCCTGATGCAGACGTCATTTCGATTCCACGCAGGGATTTGGAGGGTTAATCATCCGATACCGCTGGGTTTGTACCTTGGCTTGTGTTTCCTCTAAATATTGTCTTAACAGCCGCAGTAAGTACAGCGTGTACTGCGTAAACATAGATTACTAATTGCCACAAGGGCAAGGGTAAGACATGACATTGCTAAGCTTGTCAGTGGAAAGTATCTCCGCGTCTGTGGCTCAAGTGCCAGGCGACCCTGGTTTGATGACTGCCAGATTATGATGGAAGGGTTTTTCTCGAGGTACTTCCCTTTCCCTTTATCATTCCACTAACAGTCTTCATCTCCTCCTCATTTCATCTACCATCTGCAATATAAAATAGGTTATAGTGAAGTCTTGGGGGGTACTAAAGGCTTCCGATGCTGATACATGAAAGCCTTGGGGCTTATCAGGCTACTCCTGTACAAATGGAATCTGGCACTATCCAGGGCTGAGGCAGGATGGCCCACCTGTCGGAGTCGGCTAATCAGGAAAGCCTTAGGGTTTTCTAGGCCCCTGGCGCTTATCAGACTACTAGTCAGTGAAATAGGACCTGACTCTATCAGAGGCTGAGCCGTTGGATTCAACGAATGCCGCACAGTTCGCCTGTCGGACTTGGACAATCATCGTATATACAGGTGGCACAATGGGCCTACACCTACCTAAAGCTGCTTCACAATAAACCGGGAACGGAAAAGACAACGGAAATATTGTTACTTACTTACTGGCTTTTAAGGAACTCGCAGGTTCATTGCCGCCCTCACATAAGCCCGCCATTGGTCCCTATCCTGAGCAAGATTAATCCAATCTCTATCATCATATCCCACCTCCCTCAAATCCATTTTAATATTATCTTCCCACCTACGTCTCGGCCTCCCCAAAGGTCTTTTTCCCTCCGGTCTCCCAACTAACACTCTATATGCATTTCTGGATTAGCCCATACGTGCTACATGCCTGCCCATCTCAAACGTCTGGATTTAATGTTCCTTATTAGGTCAGGTGAAGAATACAATGCGTGCAGTTCTGTGTTGTGTAACTTTCTCCATTCTCCTGTAACTTCATCCCTCTTAGCCCCAAATATTTTACTAAGCACCTTATTCTCAAACACCCTTAACCTATGTTCCTCTCTCAGAGTGAGAGTCCAAGTTTGACAACCATACAGAAGAACCGGTAATATAACTGTTTTTATAAATTCTAACTTTCAGATTTTTGGACAGCAGACTGGATGATAAAAGCTTCTCAACCGAATAATAACAGGCATTTCCCATATTTATTCTGTGTTTAATTTCCTCCCGAGTGTCATTTATATTTGTTACTGTTGCTCCAAGATATTTGAATTTTTCCACCTCTTCGAAGGATAAATCTCCAATTTTTATGTTTCCATTTCGTACAATATTCTGGTTACGAGTCATAATTATATACTTTGTCTTTTCGGGATCTACTTTCAAACGAATCGCTGTACTTGCTTCAAGTAAAATTTCCGTGTTTTCCCTAACCGTTTGTGAATTTCTTCCTGACATATTCACGTCATCCGCATAGACAAGAAGCTGATGTAACCCATTCAATTCCAAACCCTCTCCGTTATCCTCAACATTCCTAATGGGATATTCTAGAGCGAAGTTAAAAAGTAAACATGAAAGTGCATCTCCTTGCTTTAACCCACAGTGAATTGGAAAAGCATGAGATAGAAACTGACCTAGAATGACTCTGCTATAAGTTTCACTGAGACACATTTTAATTAATCGAACTAGTTTCTTGGGAATACCAAATTCAATAAGAATATTATAAAAATCGTCTCTCCTAACCGAGTCATATGCTTTTTTGAAATCTATGAATAACTGATGCACTGTACCCTTATACTCCCATTTTTTCTGCAATATCTGTCGAATACAAAAAATCTAATCGATAGTCTATCTATTACGCCTAAAACCGCACTGAAGATCCCCAATAATTTCGTCTTTATTATTAAGACCTTTGGGGAGGCCGAGACGTAGATGGGAAGATAATATTAAAATGGATTTGAGGGAGGTGGGATATGATGGTAGAGACTGGATTAATCTTGCTCAGGATGGGGACCAATGGCGGGCTTATGTGAGGGCGGCAATGAACCTCCGGGTTGCTTAAAATCCAGTAAGTATGTATGTAAGTAAGTAAGTATTATTATTATTATTATATTATTATTATTATTATTATTATTATCATGGTTTATATTGCCATCCCCTTGCTTCATGTCTTTCTAATTGTTAAAATATGAATAATAAATGTTTTCAGTTAATATTAAATTATATGCCAGCCCTGTCTGATTCCTTATGTAGATGGAGAACCATCTGGTGGAGATTCCAGGTATTAGACTCTGTTTCGTGACGTGCACACTCAGAATTCGTTCCCACGAAATGGGCTGATTGTCCTTACTGTATCTTCTTTATACTGTGAGTTCATAATCAGAATCATGAACTACCACAATAGTAATATACGTTACAAGAGCGGTATGTTGACGTTTTCATGTTCGAGGGAAAGATTGAAAAAGCGAAACGTAGTTGAGCTTTTTTAATTTTCGAGAACATAAAAACAAACATACCGCTCGTGTATCGTACATTATTTTGTGCGAAGATCGTTTATTACATACCTGAAAGACGAATTTCTAATTATTTGCAATGAAATCTCCATCTTGGTTTCTGTTTAATGACGGCAACTTTAGAAAACAAAAATATCTATACTCCAGCAGGCCGTGATACACGTCTGTCTTTTTTTTTCCCCCAGTCTATAAATGCGAACTTAAAACAAACGGTAAGGTTATGTAATGATTTATTTTTCATTTTAATATTTTAACAATATTATTTATGTAACATATTGCAGTAATAACATCGGCATCTGGAGCCTTGTTGATTTTTTCACGGCTTCCTTAATGTTACTTGTATCAGGAATACAATAGCTTTCGTGGAGTAGTAGACTTTACCTAATTTTTGCAAATATTTAAAAACAATAATTAACGGTGCAATTTAGGTGAAATTGCAGTGGTAAGTTTCCAATTTATAATTATTACTATGTTAAACGTCTCTAAAAATAATATGTTAAAAGCCTAAAGCATTCAAATGAATGTTGCGCTTAAGCGGTAAGAAGAGGGAAATTGTTATGTGTGTTACGTTGGGAATACTGAATGTGGTATTTCACACTTACCGCGTATTGGTTCTGTGCGGAAGACATGCAAATACGCACGATCTCGCACAAATACGTTTAAATATATGTTAACTCAGGATTTAACAGACAAATTGCAAATTGTGCCCAATCACCAAACTAAAAGTGCGAAAGTGGACTAAATGATAACCTTTAGAAGAGTATGAAACATAGGGAGTAGTATTTAGAAATCTATTAGGTCTGTAAGATTTTGTTCGTGTAAGCATGTTGGTATAAAATTCATTTTTATAATGTAAACAGATCTTTAAGGCCCAATTGCATAAAACTCCCTGAGTAAAGATCAACTTTGATCGAAGATCTAAAAGCGAACCGAGTTCAGACACTTCTTCTATTGTATAAAACTTTTCTGCGATCAAATTACCTTGGTTCAAATGCAATCTAAGTTCACGTGAAAAGGATTTGGCAACATCGCATAAACAGGTGAAATACGTGATGGGCGGACAGGTTTGTTCAGTGTAGCCAATCTAGCGACTTTAACTCTTTTTCAACAACAATTTCTTTTAACTTTTATATTGCTTAAATAGGGATTTAGTGACCTTTTTAGCACTCCATAGTGACCAATTTTAATCTTTCTTTGTTGATAATGAGAAATCTAGCGACTTTACAACTACTTTTTGGCGACTTTCCGTATTACACTCTGTTGGAGACACTGGTTTTTTGTGCAATGTAAATAATGGCGGACAATAAGAAGAAGGTTGGCTGTTCTCCGAGTTATCATGTTATGGTGTTTGATACTGCTAAACATAATAAAGCTTTATAAAACCACAATTTTCGTTTAGTAATGCAGTTAATTGAAAATTTATGAATGTACCTATCATATCCATTAATAATTAATGGTTGTTATAAACATAATATAATTATAGGTTATGTTATTTGATACTGCTGAACACGATAGAGCCTTATAAAATATAAGAATGTTTGTGTATTAAGGAAAGAAATTGAAAGAAATATATACAAATGTACCTATCATATCTATTAATATTAATAATCTATACTAATAATAAATCTGTAGCCGAAATTTTTCTGGTAATTTTCGATTTTCCAAAAATAATTGGTCCTAACATATATAATTAACCACCCTGAAACCGAAAATCGCTTTTTTGAAATTTTTGTTTGTATGTCTGTCTGTCTGTCTGTTAGCTTTTCACGCGATAATGGCTGAACGGATTTCGATGAAAATTGGAATATAAATTAAGTTCGTTGTAACTTAGATTTTAGGCTATATAGCATTCAAAATACATTATTTAAAAGGGGGGGTTATAAGGGTGCCTGAATTAAATAAATCGAAATATCTCGCTTATTATTGGTTTTTGTGAAAAATGTTACATAACAAAAGTTTCTTTAAAAATAATTTGAGATAAGTTGTATTCCTTGAAAAATTTTGATAGGACTGATATTTAATGAGATAAATGAGTTTTAAAATTCAAATAACTGTCATCCAAGGCCGTGTAATGAATTAAAAAACAAATGATTTCGTCTGTAAGGGGCCTTGGACAGCAACAATCGAAAGCTATTAAACATAGCCTACAGACAATGTTTCTGTGTTTGCATGAAGTAATATGCACAGAAAATTTGATAGGCTATTTTGTACATTAGTTTTCTGTATTTCTTAAAATAATATTAATGTACACTCATTTTAATCTCAGGCAATTAACGAACAACGAGAGTGTATTGATTTAGTATGCAGTACGTTAGCTTAGCAATCCATTATTTTATAATTCAAATTTTAACTATGCTCAATTGAATCGTGTTAAAATACAAAAAATATATATGCAATAAATGCAATGCAAAAAAAAATTGGGTAATGAGCGAAGCAGATTATCTTGCGCTGTTGTAAAAGTTGTTCCCTGGATCAAACGTCCTATTTTAATTATGTAATTATTTTATACTTATTTCTAACAGGTGCAGCGGAGAACACGGGTACGGCTAGTAATGGATATTTTATTTGGACAATCTGTCACTCGAATAATTTCGAGGGAAAAATTGTTCCGGAGCCGGGTATCGAACCCGGGACCTTTGGTTTAACGTACCAACGCTCTACCACTGAGCTACTCGGGAACTCTAACCGACACCGATCCAATTTTTCCCTCTATATCCACAGACAAAGTGGGCTGACAACCGTCAAGCAACCAACTTCGAATGCACACTGACTCAGTGTGACTTAAATTGTGGTTTTCTGTTAACGAACAGTGACGTGTATTATGCAAATCAAGATTTCGGGTATAACTCCCTGTAAAGTTGATTTGAATAATTTCGAGGGAAAAATTGTTCCGGAGCCGGGTATCGAACCCGGGACCTTTGGTTTAACGTACCAACGCTCTACCACTGAGCTACTCGGGAACTCTAACCGACACCGATCCAATTTTTCCCTCTATATGCACAGACCTCAAAGTGGGCTGACAACTTTACAGGGAGTTATACCTGAAATCTTGATTTGCATAATACACGTCACTGTTCGTTAACAGAAAACCACAATTTAAGTCACACGGAGTTAGTGTGCACTCGAAGTTGGTTGCTTGACGGTTGTCAGCCCACTTTGAGGTCTGTGGATATAGAGCGAAAAATTGGATCGGTGTCGGTTAGAGTTCCCGAGTAGCTCAGTGGTAGAGCGTTGGTACGTTAAACCAAAGGTCCCGGGTTCGATACCCGGCTCCGGAACAATTTTTCCCTCGAAATTATTCAAATCAACTTTACAGGGAGTTATACCTGAAATCTTGATTTGCAATCTGTCACTCGTATATTTCAAACACAGAAAAGAAATAACTGAACTTGGATCATCTAACTTAATCGGAGAAATTTCTTCAGTCAAAGTTGACTTTAGTTTGAGACAAATTAACCTCAGATTAGACTTTATACAACACAAAATTCCAAGTTCAGCTGAAACAAGGATCAATTTAATCTCTGATCTAAGATTAAATGGTTTATACAATCGGGCCTAAGAAAGCTCAATTTTATTTTTGTAATTTTGGTAGAAAGATGGATCGATAGATGCATTGATACGAATTTTTACAGGCTTTGATACATTAGAACGGTACAACACGCGTCTAGAAAGCCGAATATTTGAGTCTTGAATATACGGAGCTGTAACAGCTCTTCAAGCATCGTTTTAGAGAAACGGAGCGGAACAACTAAAGGCTCGATGTTCGATTTATTGGATGTATGGGTTCTGTTCCCCAGAGTCCGTGGATATCCACGACCTCCGAGTTACCTGTGCTCTGCGCTCCGCCGCGCTTTGCCTTGTGTAAGAGATTACCATCGTGAATATTGTACAGGGACATCATTTTATTTTTACTAACATTTTTAATATTAACTGTCTTTACCTTTAGAGAACCGGAAACACCGTTCGCTACCCCCTTCCACGACTGGAGTTCGATGATACTGGCTTAAAACACAAACACATCACTTTACTAAGTATAGGAGGGAAGAAAAGTAGTCCATCACTTTACGTAAACTAGAAAATATCGCGATTTTGAGTTTGATAATTTTCATTAGGTTTTTGTTTAATCAAAATACAGTACAGTATTAACAATGAGTGTTTTTACTCACGAACTGAGCTGTCCATGTCGACGTATTCATTATGCAGTGTATATTATACTGTCTACAGCACATTAGCGTACAATATAGAGAATGAAGTTAAATTGAAAAATAATCATAATATGGATATTTAAACACATTTTTGAAAATGGTGGCCGTTCATTTCGATACAGGCTTCAGTTCTTTTGTGCATATTATCGCATTATAGACTACTGTACCTAATCCCAATTACCAGTTTCGTCCTTCGTACTAGTAACTCATGTTGAAATAATTCTGTACCTACTCTATACAAGAACACCTTACGTACTGTAAATTCAATCTTCAATTCTGCCCGACCCGCGCAGATAAAATTACTCAGACATGCTATCTACTGTCAGTCCAAGTGGTTATGCCGCAGGATCGTAGAAAGGGGGGAAATCACGTGATAGTTAATTACTTAACGAGGCCATTTTATTTAAGTCATTTTAAACAGTTGTATAATATTACGTAAACGTCCAATTCCTGACAGAAATTAATGTTTTCAGAAAAGAGCTAAGACAGCCCAGCTTTTACAGAGGGGCGTGCAGAAGCAGGTGGGGAAAATCGGGATGCGACGTAGGCAAGCGGACAGTACCTGTGCGAAAATATGGTTCAATATTGAAAGCTCTTTCGTCACTGGAAAACGCGAACATATTTCTGGAACGTACTATACTTACTAACAGTGTTGTTTACTATATGCAGCCTTGATTCTGTCTGGAGGACAGTTGGAACTTCATTAGTAGAAGGGGTGGGAGTGAAGTACATTCAAAAACTCAGGTACAATAAAAATTGAAGTAAAAATAAAATGATGTCCCTGTACTTCTCGTTCACACATGTATTACGTGAGCTTCATTTGGGACATGCAGTGGCTGTCAAGTTATACTGGGTGTTCATTTCAAAGTGTGTCATGGCGTCACTGTTGTTGGGTCACCGATTTGAAGCGAGTTTCAGTTTATATGTTAGAGAAGTTGCCTGTTATTTAAGGCGTTCTTCAATCTGAACTTGAGAATGTGTACGGCAGGTATGCTCAAAATGGTAAAAGCGCCGATTACACGGATGATGCTGCACTGCATAACACACACTGTGTACGGACTGGGCTCCGCAACTACATTGCAGCACCGCCCGTGGCATCGCTCTCACTGTCTTACAAATACGGATAATAAACTGAATTTGAAAAAGGAAATATTCAGTTATTACATTATTTATTATATTTTATACAGTTTTGATACTATTACGAGTATATCATAGATAATGTTATTTTCATATTTCACATTCAACATGTGTAGGCCTATTCTTTTCTGCAAATAATCGGAAATCTATTTCCAACGAATTTACTGCAATGCACAAAAGATTCTCATCTGTTAATCGGGATCTATGTTTGAATTTTTGGATTTAGCAACCTTAATTCTCGAAAATAATTGTTTGCACACATACTGTGACAGCGAATAAGCTCATCTTGGGATATTGCGTTTTGTTCATTTTTGAATACTTCTATGCTTGGCAAGTCATATTCTCCGCTTTTAGTTCTGAATTCTACGTGACTTTGTAAATCAATTAACTCGTCCTGGAACTGCACTCTCACGGATTGTACTAAATTTACTATTAAATGATTAACAAAAACATTAATATCACTTTCCATACGTCTAAAATCATTAAATCTATGTTCTGTGAATTCACATTTGAGCTGTTCCAGTACAGAGATGTAATTAACTATATTTTGTTCAGGCACCATAGATTTCTTTACAAGTTCACCATCCATGAAGGGTTTTTAGTGCCTTAGCTACGTAATTCCCAACATACTACAATACTTGCTCCTAAATATAGACTCTGAATTGTTCGACTCTCTTCAATGTTTGGCCTATCATGAAGTGTTTTCAATTCTTGAAACTGTAGTGCACGTTGCACCCCTGAAAAATTATTTTATCATAACATGTATTTCTGTCGGAATAAAATCACCACAATAGCAGCAGCAGCAGCAGCAGCAGCAGCAGCAGCAGTAGTAGTAGTAGTAGTAATAATAATAATAATAATAATAATAGTAATAATATTGATATATGAATACATATTACAGAAAACAACTTCCCTATCACTTCGGCATGTTCTGGATGGCAGAGCGTATAATGTTTTATGTTGCCCAGTAGCATTCCTGACAGTACCTTACAACATAGTAAACAGTTTACTTTTTCACAACAAATAAAGTCTTCCTCCCACACTGTACGGAATGATCGTTTCCTTACAGAAGTTTTTGACTGTGTCATTGTCCCGCACTGTTCGTACGTTTACTAAGTACTTGAACTGCCTTCTGCAGTCATCCGTCGAGCTTCGAACGAGGAACAGCAAGCTCTACATTAGAAGGTTGTGATTACAGAACGTAATCGCGAGTCAGAGAATGAGCATACCTGGTGTACGGTATAACTTGAACGTCGTAGCAACAGATGGCGGTCTGTACGGTCTGTGTACTACCATAACCTCTTTCGAACTGTGTTTTGCGCCGGCTAGTCGTACGCAGGGTATTTGTTATCATCGGTTGCGTACGGTAACATTCCACAACACAAATCAAATGCTCCGTGTCCATGTTGACCGTCGAAGTTAATGTCAACAAATACGTACGTAATCGTCTTAACCCTCTCCCCATATCCCGACAGTACGTATTTCCAAACAGTTCACATTCCTGCCACTACCGGCGTTACCGTACGTATCGGTACGTACTCTTCAGAATGTACGCCGTACTTGCTAGGCAACTTCTCTGCCTCATAGGTTATACACCTCTGCGGAAGTGTAGGAAGATTGAATTGTCTAGGCTCATCGGCTAGCCACATGACGGCATACAGTGAGCCATGACACACTTTCAACTGAACACCCAGTGTACACACACCATGTTATACTACGTTTTCGTGGGGTATTCAAATATATTTCAAATACGCTTACCGTATTGAGTATGATCTCCCCGATCCCCGTTTTCATGCGATTTTCGATACGTATTGAAAACGATCTGAATACTGAAGCTGAAATTGTTGATTAACTCCGTGGTTCCCAACCTTTTTTGACTGACGACTCACTTTACTGAACGCTCACGATATTGCGACACACTTATTTTATAATAATAATAATAATAATAATAATAATAATAATAATAATAATAATAATAATAATAATAATAATAAACAGTACTTTTTTGGAGAAAAATGTGATGGAACTCTGTATAGAATATTTTATAGCGGACGGGGAGATGATTACTGTTCACTGCACGGGAATTTTGTCGTTTTTAACCTCCATTTCGTCCAACTAAGACTTTTAAGATCTAAGCCATTTAATCAATTATTTATTATGTGCGTAGTTATGTGATAATAGTTGCGGTACATAATTATTAGGCCTTCTTTGTACACCTAGGTAGTTAGGCCTACAATTAGTAGCCTACATCAGATATACAGTGAATAAACATTTTTAGTTGTAACAGGTTACCCTGAATTCTTGTTTATTTATTAAATGTTTCCCTGGTATATGTATTTTACAATATATTGTGATCCAAGACGAATAGCAATGGATATGAAGAAACAGAATAAAACGGTAAGCACTTTGCTAATACTATATTTTATTTCAATCATGAACACTGGAATTGTATATGTATTTTGAAAAGAAAATGTGAATTTTCACTAGACCTACATAACAAAACTAACATAGCCAAATTCAACCTCGCAAATTTCTAGCGCAATAATAATAGATCCTTATTAGAAACAAAAACAACCAAATTTCTTGGCTTAAAAATCGATAATGTATTAAATTGGAAAAATCATGTTAAATAAATTACCCCCAAACTAAATTCAGCTTGTTTTGCTATTAGATCTATGTAAAAGATAGTAAATATCAATCAAGAGTAATTAGAATAATAGTAGGTGCAAAATCTAGAGAATCGTGTAGGACTATTTAAAAAAAACTACAAATAATGCCCATGACTTGTCAGTATATCTTTTCATTAATAATCTTCCTCTTATGTAATTGTGAAAACTTTGTAACTAATTCAACAGTTCATAGCATAAATACACGTCAAAAAATGACTTTTCATACTCCATCGGCAAGTCAATCATGCTATCAAAAAGGAGTGCGTTATATGGCAGTAAAATTTTTTAATAGCCCCCCCTATCGATATAAAAAATGAAACTCAAAACATAAGATTATTTAGGGCCAAATTAAAGAAGTACCTAATTTCTCACGCCTTCTATTCTGTAGGTGAATTCATGACATTCAACAACGCTTCATGAAATTGATACTAAACCTTTGTGTTGTACTTCTAGACTATATTGTAAATCTCTTCTGTATATATTTCATCTAGACTGTGACTATAAATTAAGACTTCATAATAGTATTAAGTTTTTTGACTTGTTCCATATTCTAGCTGTGAAGCAATGTATGAATACCATGGAATGTTAGTAAATACAATACAATAAGACACAAATATCGCTATAGAACAAAGAAGTACAATAGGTAATATAAAGTTTCATCTGAAAGTTTAATATGTCCGAACAGCTGATCGCTAAAATCAGCTGTTAGCTCTGCCGATACTAGCGACATGTTGGATTCATTGAGAACTAGACTTCCCTGAGCTTGATTTTAATACCAACAACATCAAAAGTGCCGACAAGAGTTGTCTCTACTGTATCTTCTTTATACTATGATAAACTTTGAATAAAAATTTGGACTTAAGATTTAGTTATAGAAACAACTTTCTAGTGTTAAATTGAAACTAAGTTGCTAAATTACCTAGTTGACTAGTTTTGACTGCACTGCTAGTCAACTTCACAACTAAGTTGCTTCTGTAACAGATACTTTAAAGGCATGTAATCAAGATACAAGTCTGGATCTATTATTCATTAATGAAAATTTCAGAGTAACTACAGAACTGTGTTATATATGGGTAGTCCTATGGATACGTCTACCCATATACAGGTTCTTACGTTGAAATATAGACATAAAATTTTACCACAACACTCATAATATTATTATAGCACAACAAATTCAGAAAAAGAAAACTACCAGATTTACATAGTTCAAGGAAGATTTTAACTATTATATTAAAAAAATACCATTAAAATTTTAATTTAAGTTATCACTGCCATCAAGCCATCACCACGGCATGGCGCATCCTCAGGTTGCAGATAGAGGAGACGGCCTCCAGATATGGAGGGTAGCTGTGAATATATTGAATAAGCAGTCGCGGACAGCCGATGAAGGGTGGTCCTCCAGCTTGGGGGTTGGGCGAAGGGTTAACAACCCATCACCGTAAAAAGACAGCTTGTTACGAATCCTTCAAATAAGCCTCGGAATGGGACTGATTCTCTGGCACGACCACAGCAAAGGAATAAGGTTTTAGTTTTGGTACTTGGAATGTTACAAGTCTAAACAGGAGGGGTAACATTAGTAGCAAAAGAACTAGCTAGATATAGGCTAGTATAGACTTTGTGGGAGTACAGGAGGTTAGGTTAGATGGGAACGGCATAACACAAATAGGAGATTGGTGTATTATGGGGAAGGAAACGAAAAATCACCAGTTAGGAACAGGATTCTTTATTGATAAAAGAATAAAATCATCAGTAAAAAAGGCTGATATAATTAGGAACATTAAATCCAGACGTTTGAGATGGGCAGGGCATGTAGCACGTATGGGCGAATCGAGAAATGCATATAGAGTGTTAGTTGGGAGGCCGGAGGGAAAAAGGTCTTTGGGGAGGCCGAGACGTAGAAGGGAAGATAATATTAAAGTGGATTTGAGGGAGGTGGGATATGATGATAGAGAATGGATTAATCTTGCTAAGAATAGGGACCAATGGCGGGCTTATGTGAGGGCGGCAAAGAACCTCCGGGTTCCTTAAAAGCCAGTAAGTAAGTATCACTGACACTAACTTTCATTGATGATTTTAAGAGTAAAATACACACACACATTAGGACGTAATTGCAAACAAACAAGACATGCTCAGAGAACATAAATGTAACGTAGGCTATTCTGTTTGTATGTGGTGATATTTTCTGGTTCTTAATAACTCTGTTTTGTAGAATGAAGTACGTAAAATGAATACAATACGAAAACAATCCAGAAAATCACAGCTAAACATGGAATATTTGTCACAGCTTACCGTTTAACGGTTGGAATGCACGTTGTAAGCTTTATTATTGACACGTTTAATTTCTAAGCCCCCTCTTTGTCTCTCCGTTTCTGTCAATATTCACCGAAAAAAAGATTCAGATCCTCTCACCAGAATTGCCGATGACTTCAATTTAGTATGAGGGGATAGGACAGCTGTATTTTTTCTCAGAAATTGGGAAAGTTAATTAGCTAAATGTCTGCATCACGTGTTTCTGAAGCTAACAGGAAACCTACGATTTCATGTCCGGCACATGGGTATATATAGAGTGATTCAAAACCTCTGCGACAAACTCTGAGGGGTGATAGATCTAGCAAAAAGGAACCCTTTTGTTAAACAACCTATGTCTTTTGACGCGTCGTTTCGAAGTTACCGTTGAAAATGTTTTTGGGCGGGCGTAGTCTATGTCAAATGTTAAATGTTATGTTTTATTTAACGACGCTCGCAACTGCAGAGGTTATATCAGCGTCGCCGGATGTGCCGGAATTTTGTCCCGCAGGAGTTCTTTTACATGCCAGTATATCTACTGACATGAGCCTGTCGCATTTAAGCACACGTAAATGCCATCGACCTGGCCCGGAATCGAACCCGCAACCTTAGGCATAGAAGGCCAGCGCTATACCAACTCGCCAACCAGGTTGACTCGTATGTCAATGTATGCGAATGTATGCACCCCTGTTTGTTCGTTGAGAGGTTTGTAAGAGACGAGAAGGGTTGTTGTTGTTTGTTTACGTTTAATGTTCAATACCTTTTCCTTTCAGTTCAGTGTAATCATCAATTGAGAATGGATGTCTACGCGGTCTTCCACCAATGCGTCGGGGACGAAGAGACCCATCGTCTGGAAAGCGCTGATAAAGTCCAGCAAACATTGTGTGGTGAGGGTGATTTCTGTTTTGAAACTGTTGTTGGTACATGTGGAGAGCTCTTCTTCCGTTTCCGCGAGCCTCCCCATAACACATTACCATGCCGGCTAACTAGGGAAAAGCGTAGACATCCATTCTCAATTGATGATTAGACTGAACTGAAAGGAAAAGGTATTGAACATCAAACGTAAACAAACAACAACAACCCTTCTCGTCTCTTACAAACAAACAAACATTCGCATTAGAGATGGGTAAAAAATAACACAACAGTTATTTTGGAACTGTTCCGGTCTCGGAACTGTTGCAAAAATGAACAGTAGGTCGGAACCTCCTGTTCCGAAATAACAGTGTTCCGACTCCGAGCTGCTCACTTGCCAACTGTTGCGGGCTCGCAGTACAGCGTGGCACAAGGTATGTTCCGACTCCCTCGGAACTGTTGCAAAAATGAACAGTAGGTCGGAACCTCCTGTTCCGAAATAACAGTGTTCCGACTCCGAGCTCCTCACTTGCCCAGCTGTTGCGGGCTCGCAGTACCGCGTTGCACAAGGTATGTTCCGACTCCGAGATAACAGTCGGAACGTCGGAGCTTGTTCCGCTGAACCAACGACAGCTGCAGTTACACTGTACTTGAAACTCTCACGTGGTTGGAGGGGGGCGCATGGACATTGAAATCCTTGCGGTGGCGCGAACTTTAATATCAACATTTGTAAGACTGGCCAATCATCTGTAATGTTATAGTAAGTATTCAATAATCTGTAATATTGATTCCCGCTTTATGGTTTATTTCACCATTAGTTGACTAATTGTTTTATAAACATTCTACAAAGTCATAAAGTACGCATACTATTATTAATTCATTGATCAGCTGATTCTATACAAAGGTAAGTCGTAAATGGTAATGAGTGGTTTAGTTACAATGTCTGTATGTCGTTTGTTGAGGTTAAGTCTGACAAGCACAAGTTTTTGTGCTATCTTCTCTGTTATCAAAGAACGACAAAAATGTTGTAGCATTATTTGTTGGAAACTACCCATATAAGTACTGATTTGGAGAGCGAGGTTTAATGCGAAGTTTAAATTACACTTTGGTAAAGATGCGATTCCAACATTTTACTAACCCACTGCGGGGTTTCCAGGTTTCAGTACTACCAATATATATCTTTTTTATTTATGAAATTATAACTGTGCATTAAGAAAAGTAAAAATAAAAATTAATGATTTGTTTTTTTTTATTATGTAATAGAGAGAACAGAAATTACATACCATATGTTTTAAATGTTATGTTATTTTTTTTAGTTGGCTACCATGTCTTTATAACTTTATGTACGAAAACAAAGTGTTGTATTCTGTCCTTGTAGTCAACAGCTGTGTAATTACTAACATTAAGCTTTTGAGTTCTGTCCGCATGCACAGCAATTTTCCAAAATCGATTCGAATGTGCATTGCAGTGCCATCTATAGATAAGAATGTGTACTATGTCATGCCTATGAGTGCTCCAGTGTGAGCTGCATGGTGTTATTTGTCTATGGTGAAGAGGGAGGGTACTGTACCGTTCGTTTGAACGACTCAACGACTCCGACTCATCACCACTGGTGACTGTTATTTCGGAACTGTTATTTGGAACACAGTATTTTTTCGGAACCGGAACCGTCGGAACTGTTCCGGGAAAAGAACAACTTCGCCCATCACTAATTCGCATACATTGACATACGCGCGCAAAAACATTTTCAACGGCAACTTCGAAACGACGCGTCAAAAGACATAGATTGTTTAACAAAAAGGGTTCCTTATTGTTAGATCTATCACCCCTCAGAGTTTGTCGCTGAGGTTTTTTATTACTCTGTATTTCCCGAAGATTAATCACCTTTTAACCCAGGCATGTCAAAACCTTGAACATTGTGCACTGGTCTCTGTGCAACGTGCAGTTCCTATTCCCCTACCTGGAGGGAGTGAATCGGCTTGGAGGGGAACGCGACAGGGCTGTACAGTACCTATAGTAGCAGATCAGCTTTGGTTTCAGTAACACAGATCAGTACGGGTGCTCATTGAGCTGTGATTGTGAATGCGTTATGGAAAATAAAGTGAGGAGTCCACAGATATAACGAAGAAGAGAAATCACGAATCATATAACGTAACTGTTATGATGTTTTCCTCAGCCAATAGTAATTATTTTAAAATGAAAGGCTTTCATCATATCATGTGGACCTAATAGTGATGTGAGAATTTAAACCATATTAGTAAAGTTCTCAAAATATGATATTCGCCAGCTCTTATTTCTTAATCAGTACTCTCACGGCAAGACAAACATGACAATGATGTTGTTTTGGAGTCTGTACTAACACAGCCATCAATGGTTAGACGACTTACAACTTTTATTTGATAAGCTGATAAGTGATGAGAATATAGTGAGTAATACATGTGAGGGTCTTGAGGTTGTAAGGGAAGGAAGAAAGCAACTATTTGTAAGGCGGAAAAATTTTCTGGAAAAATAATACATAATGGCGAATTTTCCACCTCACGTTACTATATTATATAATATACTTACGTTAATAAAGCTTTAAACCTGACAAAAAGAAAATGTCCTCGCTTTACAGCTTGTGAAGCACTCTTTTAACTCAATTCAGTAACGCTCCCAACTTGCTGATACTTGCTCTCAACGTTTTCCAAATAAACTATATATAAATTTAAATTCAAGCTTAATTTATCCAATTTATTAATAATAATGTGAATTTATATTAATATACAGCAAGGAAATGATTCCAGTGTAAAAGTCTCACAATATCCTATTGCACGTAATTGGGAGTAAAATATCTTCTTTCTTAGCATTTGTGCACCAATGGTCCCAATAATGCTTGAGGAACAATGAAAGAGTATTGCTTTGAAATAATCAGTACCTACTAAGTAAAATGAAATATTGTGTTCGTTTTTTGTTGTTTCGAAATTGCTGCATATTTCTATTTTCTTCAAATACTGAATACAAATCATGTAAATAAATTATTCTTTCCAAACGACTGCTTTGTGGATTGTAACCGAGTAAGTCTATTGTTTCTTGTGTTACAATTATTGTCAAATATAGACACTGACAATAATTGTGTTTTTTCCTTCTGCTAAGTATGTTTATAATGTCCAAATGTCAATTTAATTGAACACTAGAAGTGCAGAATAGATTCTTGTACATCCCTCCCGCTAAGAACTGGTAAGAGCAACACGTGAATGACGCAATCTGCACAGACCGGCGTTCCGCGCACATACACTGCACATTCAGTGTCTGATTTCTGACATGCCTGCCTTCACCCATGAACAGTTTCGAAAATTGAGAGATATTGGAGGGCTTACACTTAACGAGAGAGAGAAAGAGAGAGCGAGAGAGAGAAAGAGTTGGTTTATTTTTAACAAGTGGGAGTCTGGAATATACGAATATGATGGAACACGTTAAGTACTACGTAAGTGTGTCACTCATTCTGCTGAAAAGAACAGCTCTACTTTGTTTCTCTATTGAGAACAACGCAGATTTCTAAAGTTTCGAAACAAGAACATGCCTGTGACTGTTTCCGTTTGTTATATAAATATGGAGCAGAGGAAATTGTTATCCTGTTTTTCTTTTTTTTTCAGTAGTTTTGCACGAATGAACGCTGATGATCGACATTTCACACACAAAACTGAAAAAGTTGAGTGTTTTCTGTTTCTTGTTTATGACCCCAACTTCTTCCTTTATAGAAAAACGTTTATATTTTCTTCATGTCAATAAAAATGAACAACTTTCTTACTGAAACTCATTTCCATATGTGTATCCCATGTGAAATATTGTACTGTCAAGTAATATGCGCGTGGCTGTCCGAGGGACAAGAGTTCGAATTTTTCACACCGAACTCTGTTCAAATTTTCTTGCGTTTTTGTGACCTCTGAAGAGAATTTTCGGTTACATGATTTGAATTAACATTGCTGTCATTTAACCCAGAACATAATTCAGATTGTTTTTTTTTTCGAATAAAAAATTTGTCCATGATAAAGTCTAAATAAAATCTAAATACTGAAAGTGACCAATATGTTGTGACACTAAACATCATATAAACTCAGGGATATAGAGGTCATCGGAGTAATGGTGGGCGCTAGAGAAACAATTTGTGTCATTCTGTCATAAATTTGGAGTCCCAACAACAACTATTAAGGAAATTTCTATTATAGCTTTGAAGAGTTCTCTGCAGATTTTACGGCGACATTTGTATTTCAATTTAAATTACAGTTGAATTTTCTCAGTCCATTTTTTTATCTGTATTTTTATAAATTTTCATTATGTGAAATATTATCTACTGCAAATTTTAGTTTCTTGTAAACAAATTTCTTGTAAGACATTTTTAACGCCATTTTAAATGTTACTGTTTAACATCCTTTGTCTTTGGCAACCTCACCAAGTTGAAGATTTATTTACAGATGTGGACAAATTATTAGACTAAAACGTTTTTCTTGGAAACATAATATAATTGGTCATATCAACTATCAGTATAATTCACAGAGTCTCTATTGTTGTAAATATGATTGTTTATATCTTCTGGTATATTTTTCCAATGGTTAAGTATATTTTGTCTGGCTGTGTTGGTACTACTGGTGTTTTAATTATATACTGCAGAAGATATTCTCCCATGGCCTGCAAGAAGACCGGACATGAACGAAATTGAAAATCTGTGATCTATACTGAAGAAGAAAGTGAACAAAAAGAGGCTTACAACAAAACATGGACTCATTTAAGACCTGTCTGATATCTGGCTAAATGATGCTGATATTCGAAGAAAGTGTCAAACTTTGGTTTCCAGCATCCCTGACAAAATCACCGTGTTAATAAAGAATAAGGGAATGTTCACAAAATATTAGTAACCTCCAGACTCAATTTTCTGTTCATTGTTTCTGTGCAAAATAAATTTTCGTACGTTATTTCTGCCGATAAATACAGCGTTGTTGCACATATAATTAATTTAGTATAATCATTTGTCCACGTCTGTACTTTTTTATTATAGTAAATGGGAACAGTAAACGAATTACTAAGCATTGTTGCAGCTGTTCACTTTTATTTTAATTATCGCCAGGAAGAAAAATTAAACTGAGCATTGTTGTAGGTATTCACGTTTCATTGGTAAAGTCTGCCTCAAAATAAAAGTGCCATATCAAAGACTTCATTGTAAATAAAAAATACGTTGTAAAGAGACATTCTGGTTACATAAAATTTATTTTTCAATTCCAAAATTTCGCTACACACAGGTTGGGAACCCCTGCTGTAGGCTCTGTGGCTTCCTATTTTATTGGTCTGAAAATTAAATTGTATTATTTAACGACGTTCTCAACTTCCGAGGGTATATCAGCGTCGCTGGTGTGGCGGAATTTTGTCCCGCAGGAGTTCCTTCAAATGCCAGTAAGTCTACTGGCAGCCTGTCGCATTTAAGCACACTTAAATGCCATCCACCTGGGCCGGGATCGAACCCGCAACCTCACGCACAGAAGGCCAGAACTATACGATTGCGCTACCCAGGTCGACTTATTGGTCTGTATTTTTCATTTCTTTTCTCTTCTTTATTCATTGATTCTGGTTCACGTTAACACTTTGTTTGAAAAACTTAAAATTGTTTAACGACACGTTAAAAGTGTTAAAAATTTTAAAAAAGGTTATGTACCTTAGACAGACGGCCCGTTTCGACGCCGGTGCTGCGTAATCTTCAGTGTCCTACCAACTACTGTTGTGCCTGTTAATGTTACATTCTGCCATTTGCATTCGTCAGTTGTAGGAGTGGGGATGTGTTGCTCTTATGGTGGGGGCTGGTTGTTTGTGTGTTATGTATCATGACATCGAATAATGTGTGGGTATTGAACTGTAATTGTGTATTAAGTATATGTTGTGAGTGTGTTATTGTATATTTGTATATTTCGTATTCTTCTAAGATGGTTAACTGTGGACTTTTTGGTGTGATGTGTAGAATTTCCATATCTGTTTCTATATTATTGTAGTCATGATTATTGTTGATAACATGTTCTGCGTAATTTGATGTGATGTAGGGTCTTCTTTGTTCTATTACAATCCTACATTTGGCTTTTCCTGGAAGTATACCCACAATAAAACTTCTACATCTATATTAAGTATTTAATGACATAATTCTGAATGTTGTCTTATACAGTGTAAATGTCCGATTATTAAAGAGTCCTATGAAGTTAAGTATTTAGGCATAATCTTCGATAATCATTTAAAATGGAACCAACACATTAATTACCTTTGTAATAAATTACGTAAAATAGTATATTATTTTGTTTTATTGAGGAATTACTTGTCAATAAGTTTATTACCCACAATATATTTAACTTTATTTCAATCGGTAATTATGTATGGAATTATAGGATGGGGTAGCTCATTTAAATCCAATTTTAATCCACTTTATTTATTACAGAAGAAAATAATTAAAATATGTCTTCATAAACCTATTGAATTTCCATCTCAAAATTTGTTTCTACACTTTAATGTACTTAACGTAAGACAAATTTATTATATTGTATTAATAAAATCCATACATAAAAATCGAAATAATTTTGAATTGTATTCTCATAGTTATGAAACAAAAGGTATGAATTCTTTAAGATTGTTTGAACCAAAATGCAACACTGTTACAGTATTTAATCATAGTAGTAATTTAGGCCCAAGAAAATATAACAAATTTTTATTTACATATCCTAATCTTGTCAATTCTAATAGTTCTAGTATTAAATTTAAAAAGATATGTATGGATTTTATAAAAATTGAAAAATTGTAAATTTAAATGTATATATTCTAATTGCATAGTAGACATAAGACAAACTGTATTGTATAATTATTAATTTCAATTCAGGAATCCGTCCCTGAGCACGAGTTCTACTCTTTCAGGGGCGAGCTAATGTTTTTCTGTATATATTATATTTTATGTTACAACTAGCCGTACCCGTGCGCTCCGCTGCACCAGTTAGAAATAAATATAAAGTAATTACATAATTAAAATAGGACATTTGATCCAGGGAACATTCGTGCTTGATAGAAGGATAAATCGTTTAATATGTTACTTAATTTAATTGCATCGAAATAATTAAAAGTGCGATCATTTTGGTCCAGAGATCACTCATTGGTGCAATGACAATTCCTTTAACATGTTTCTAATTTTTATTACATTCAATCATAGTTTAATGAGCATTGACATCATTTAGATTTAATGTGTATACTTTATTTTACTTGTTATAGGTTTCCATTGAATTATGATAATAACTTAATTTTAACCCTTGTTTTCTACGTATTCAGTAAATGGCGTTTGGCCTACTATGGTTCTGAACCCTTCAGATAACTTAAATTAAATTATGTAATATTACATTACATATATTATATTATATTACTGTAATAACATTATAGCATTATGTCCAGCTAGAGAAACTACACTTTCCAATGGTGAATTAATAATTAATTACACAAATCGGTTAATTTAGCTTCCCATATTACTTCATACAAACACAGAAACATTCTCTGTAGGCTATCTTTCATAGCTTTCGATTGTTGCTGTCCAAGGCCCCTTATAGACGAAGTCATTTGTTTTTTATTTCATTACACGGCCTTAGATGGCAGTTATTTTAATTTTAAATCTCATTTATCTCATTAAATATCAGTCCTATCAAAATTTTTCAAAGAATAAAACTTATCGGAAATGATTTGTAAAGAAACGTTTGCTATTTAACATTTTTCACAAAAATCAATAATAAGCGAGATATTTCGATTTATTTAATTCAGGCTCCCTTATAACCCCCCTTTTATATAATGTATTTTGAATACCATATAGCCTAAAATCTAAGTTACAACGAACTTAATTTATATTCCAATTTTCATTGAAATCCGTTCCGCCATTATCGCGTGAAAAGGTAACAAACATACAGACAGACAGACAGACATACAAACAAAAATTTCAAAAAAAGCGATTTTCGGTTTCAGGGTGGTTAATTATATATGTTGGGAGCAATTATTTTTGGAAAATCGAAAATTACCAGAAAAATTTCTGCTACAGATTTATTAGTAGTATAGATTATTAGCAAAATAAAAATAAATAAATAAATAAATTGAACTTTTTCTAAATGTGATACGCTACCGATGTTTCGTAAATTTCTGTAGGAAATTAATGGTTAAGGATTATAATTTGTATGTCATATTTAAATTACGAGGTAATTTAGGTGAATAATAATTATCTGCACTATTAAATTGGCGCAGTCGTGGGGGAATGGTGCTCTTGGCACAGAGGGACGAGACGGCGTGTCAGCGGAACGTCGCTCCTGGCGACGCGAGACGCAATCGTGAATATGAATAGTTAATGTGTGTTGAAGTAGGTGCTGGGGGCACGTCGGGATTTAGCGAATCTCGATTCTTTATGCATAGAATATTTTCCGTTCCATTGAGCACTTGAACTTCGTAACACTGTTGACAGTTCAGATTGGAAACTTCCTTTCTTCCCCTTCGCATGCTATTCCACATTTTTATTTGCAATAGGCACGTTCTATTCCTAGTGAAATATCTTCCGTTCGGGCTATTCCATATCAAATCGATCAGTAAACAACCTCGCATTTTTTATGCCATAATTTTTTCCCTATTTATACAGGGACGTCACTTTATTTTTACCAACATTTTTAACATTAACCTGGCTATACTCGGAAACAATGTTGCCCCCTTCCATTACAGGAGTTCGATGTTACTAGTGCAATATGTAAACAAATCATTTTACTAGCTATAGGAGGAGAGAAAAGTAGTGTATCCATTTATGTTGTAGGGAAATACGATATTACGATTTTCAGTTTGATCATCACTTTTACGGAATTTATCAAAATACAGTAGAGTAGTAACATTTTTTTTTTCAAAAACTCAACTTTTCAGGCGGCTATGTTCGTTATGTAATGTCTACTTTATTTAGCATATTAATTATTGGTGTTAACATACAATATAGAGAGTGCATTTAAATTGAGGGGCTCATAAGTAAAGGGCTGTAAGTGCACTTAAGTTACTTTTGAGAAAATGGGGTTTAAATATTTAAGCTTTCGTAAAATCGATGAAATTTTTATTTAAAATTTAATGTGTGATGCGATTAAAATATCCCTTTGCCACTAAAATTTTAGATACTTTTTCTTACACTGGATGCACTTAACTCATGTTATTACAAATGTCACTAGCATTCCTTTGCTTCTAGCCACCTCAATTCAAGAAAAGCTAATCTGAATTTTTAAACAAGTTGCTGAAAATGATTGCCGTTCATTACAATGCAGGCTTCAATTCAGTACGCATATTATTAAAAACATTTTGAAGCATATTCTATGAAATTGAATTTATCGTTTCTTGAATATAATTTTTTAGTACGATATTATTAATATAGGTTCTTTCTTCTATAGAAAACGCAACCATATTTCTGAAACACACTATACACTGCAGTGTTTACTTCACTGCTTGAAGACTTCGAATGCAACAGCGGCCGTAAGTTTGTGTGTCTGACGGGAGCAAGGACATTAGTGAAGGGGTGTGAGTGAAGTACATTCAGAAATGCAGGTACAGTAAAAATGCAAGTAAAAATAAAATGATGTCCCTGTACAAGGTGCTGAGGAGAGTGCATTTGCAAAAATATACCATCGAAAGTCAAACGGTTTTCGTACTACTTACTTACTTACTTATTTACTGGCTTTTAAGGAACCCGGAGGTTCATTGCCACCTTCACATAAGCCCGCCATTGGTCCCTATCCTCAGCAAGATTAATCCAGTCTCTACCATGATATCCCACCTCCCTCAAATCCATTTTAATATTATCTTCCCATCTACGTCTCGGCCTCCCCAAAGGTCTTTTTCCCCCCGGCCTCCCAACTAACACTCTATATGCATTTCTGGATTCGCCCATATTGCTACATGCCCTGCCCATCTCAAACGTATGGATTTAATGTTCCTGATTATGTCAGGTGAAGAATACAATGCGTGCAGCTCTGCGTTGTGTAACTTTCTCCATTCTCCTGTAACTTCATCCCTCTTGCCCCAAATATTTTCCTAAGAACCTTATTCTCAAACGATGCTGTGGTCGTGCCAGAGAATCAGTCCCATTCCGAGGCTTATTTGAAGGATTCGTAACAAGCTGTTTTTTTTACGGTTATGGGTTGTTAGCCCTTCGCCCAACCTCCAAACTGGAGGACCACCTCTTATCGGCTGTCCACGACTGCTTATTCAATATATTCGCAGCTACCCTCCATATCTGGAGGCCGTCTTCTCTATCCGCAACCTGAGGACGCGCCATGCCGTTCAGTACGTGTTTTCGTAAACACAGGAGTAAAATGACGCCCAACGTTCGCTTATCTTCATCTCTCGGCCAGTGCGAGCGGTACTGCGCCGTTCAAGTCCAGGTGTATGAAAATAATTTATTTAATGCCCTCGAAACTTATTGCCGTGACGCTAAGCAAACACTGCCGAATCCCTCTTAATAATGCAAGGTTTTATCTCTATTTTTTTTACATTTTTACAAATGGGCAAAAAGCCTAAAAGTAA
This sequence comes from Periplaneta americana, assembly GCF_040183065.1. Taxonomy (NCBI): domain Eukaryota; kingdom Metazoa; phylum Arthropoda; class Insecta; order Blattodea; family Blattidae; genus Periplaneta; species Periplaneta americana. The sequence continues at coordinate 10,514,420 of NC_091129.1, read as the reverse complement.
GTAAAATCATATTATCTCTCTGGTTTTCGTACTATTGAGCGACAAATTTAGCGTATTTTATAAAAACAAGCCTCTTTCAGCGCTCAGAACTCTGGAACCATTTACTGCAGAACAATGAACGAGAGCTTATTTTGAAGCTGAAATTTGGTAGGTTATGATAAGCAGTGATCCTTATTTGTATTGTATAAGTTACAGAAAGAGAGAGATAATCTGATTTTACTTTTAGGCTTTTTGCTCATTTGTAAAAATGTAAAAAAATATTTAGGAAAAACCTTGCATTATTAAGAGGGATTCGGCATTGTTTGCTTAGTGTCACGGCAATAAGTTTCGAGGGTATTAAATAAATTATTTTCATACGCCTGGACTTGAACGGCGCAGTATCGCTCGCACTGGCCGAGAGATGAAGATAAGAGAGTGTTGGGCGTCATTTTACTCCTGTGTTTATGAAAACCTGTGATAAAGCTAGCCCAGCTGTGCGCCACTAGACGAAACATCACGTGTTTATGTCTCCTGGCCTTGCTTGCCTCGGCTAGCTCCCGCCTCACAGTCAGCTGGTTAGTTCACGCGCGTACTATTTATTTTCTTTATTTGATTTTTCAAGACTATCTTATTAACGCTGCACCAGTAAAAAATTCGCGTTTATTTGTACTTTCAATGCGGAATCTAACCATACATTTTAAAAATATTTTTTCGTGGGCAAAGGTGTCTTAATTAAGAAAAATCTAAATTTCTCCATTTCCATAAAAAGTAAGAAAAACTGTTTACATGTCAATATAAACTTTAAGGGTGCTATTCATAGACATTTCGCAGCACGCGCTACGAACATACTAAGCTAGCCCCGGCTATCCACTGGTTACTTGTACAGAATTCAAATCATATCCTATCGCTAACACTGGTTTATGAATACGAAAAACGCTGATCATCCACCGGAAGCCCGCGCTAAATATGTCTATCAATACGGCCCTAACTTTTCAGCATCAAAATAAACCATGATTTTGATCATTGGATGGAAGGGTTTCGGAGTCACAATAGTTTAAAGTTGCTAATTTTATGAAAATACGATAAATTTAAATATTTTTAATTTAAACACTATGAAGTTCTAATGCCTCAAATTTGCACAAAGCATAGTATCACAGTTGTCTACGGACAGAAAACGTTTCATTGTATTTAAAAATTGCAAGGTCAATTTTCTCTGTATTTCGGTCGATTTGAGATGGAATAGCCCGTTCATAACGTAAAGAAGGCGCTTACGAACTGTGGGAATCGACGAAGAAGGGAGCGGCCTTATTTTGAAGCTAAATTAAACAAGCTCCTTCCGCTTACACTCGTACGTGTTGAATCTACATAATGAAGATTAGTGGCAGTCGGGTTCATAAGCTAAAGAGATAAAACCCTCTTTTATAACGTAGTAAAAAGCAGCGGCGTGTAAAATACGTCGACAGAAGCTTAGAGGAGGCGGTTGATTACCGTGGCCGGCATTACTGCAGGAAGAAGCCAGACGATAATAAAACTCGCATTGTCTTCTGCAACCACATTCCTGAATTACTACATGCATGAGAACCAATGACACAGATGAAAATATTTTTGTGCGAGATCGTGCGTCTTTGCTTGTTTTCCGCACAGAACCAATACGCGGTAAGTGTGAAATACCACATTCAGTATTCCCAACGTAACACACATAACAATTTCCCTCTTCTTACCGCTTAAGCGCGACATTCATTTTACTGCTTTAGGCTTTTAACATATTATTTTTAGAGACGTTTAACATAGTAATAATTATAAATTGGAAACTTACCACTGCAATTTCACCTAAATTGCAATGTTAATTATTGTTTTTAAACATTTGCAAAAATTGAGTAAAGTCTACTACTCCACGAAACTTATTGCATTCCTGATACAAGTAACATTAAGGAAGCCGTGAAAAAATCAACAAGATTCCAGATGCCGATGTTATTACTGCAATATGTTATATAAATAATATTGATAAAATATTAAAATGAAAAATAAATCATTACATAACCTTACAGTTTGTTTTAAGTTCGCATTTATAGACTGGGGGAAAAAAAGACAGACTTATATTACGGCCTGCTGGAGTAGAGTAAATACAGAAAACATTTTATAGCAACAATGTTGAAGAAAGATATTTTGGCTTTCCGAAGTTGGCTTCATTAAACAGAAACCAACATGGAGATTTCATTGCAACTAATTAGAAATTCGTCTTTCAGGTATGTAATAAACGATCTTCGCACAAAATAATGTACGATACACGAGCGGTATGTTTGTTTTTATGTTCTCGGAAATTAAAAAAGCTCAACTACGTTTCGCTTTCTCAATCTTTTCCTCGAACATGAAAACGTCAACATACCGCTCTTGTAACGCATATTACTATTGTGCGAGATCGTGCGTATTTGCTTGTTTTCCGCACAAAATCAATCCGCGGAAAGTCTAAAATTCCACATTCAGTATTCCCAACCTAACACACATAACAATTTCCCTCTTCTTACCGCTTAAGTGACATATTGATTTTACTGCTTTAGGCTTTTAACATATTATTTTTAGAGACGTTCAATATAGTAATAATTATAAATTGGAAACTTACCACTGCAATTTCACCTAAATTGCACTGTTAATTATTGTTTTTAAATATTTGCAAAAATTAAGTCAACTCTACAACTCCACTAAAGTTACTGCATTCGTGATGCAAGTAGCAAGATTCCAGATTCATCATAGACTGGGGGGGGGGGGAAGACAGACGTATATCACGGCCTGCTGGAGTGTAGTAAACACAGAAAACATTTTAAAGCAACAATGTTAAAGATAGATATTTTTGTTTTGCAAATTTGCCGTCATTGAACAGAAATCAAGATGGAGATTTCATTTCAACTAATTAGAAATTCCTCTTTCAGGTATGTAATAAACGATCTTCGCACTAAATAATGTACGATACACGAGCGGTATGTTTTCTTTCAATTCTCGGAAATTAAAAAAGCTCAACTACATTTCGCTTTTTCAAACTTTTCCTCGAACATGAAAACTTCAACACACCGCTCTTGTAACGCATATCACTATTTCGGCATTCTAAAACTGTAATGCAGAACTCTAAATATAAAAAAAACCTTGTTTTTGGACTTATGTTTTACCATATTTGTGACAATTTAAGTATGATTTCCAACAATTATTCTCAACCTCACCAGCATTTTAGACCTTTCCGATATTAACACTTATTATACAAAAATTGTGCTGTCTTGATTTTATAACACGCAATAATCGTATATGTAACACGGAACGTGCTTGCTTAGGCGTGTGTCCAATTCGCTTCCGCTGCTGTACTTTAAACACGTCGACTACATTCTGTCCGGCGTCTTGCGTTCACCTGAGACTAATACAAATATACCGATATATCACAGCCCTAATCATTATCTATCACACCGTGATTATGTGTAGAAAAAATCAAGGACGTAGTTTAAAAAATATAGAAAACAGAAATTTCACCCATCACCATCTTAAACTGACTAAGAAAGAAATAAATAAGAAAAAAATTGTTATGATCTTTAAAATACAAACATAAGCCTATCTATACGAAAGTAATCGTTGAATGTTAATATACAGGGACATCATTTTATTTTTACTTCAATTTTTATTGTACCTGAGTTTTTTAATGTAGTTCACTCCCACCCCTTCTACTAGTAAACTTCCAACCGTCCTCCACACAGAACCAAGGCCGTATCTGCAGAGTTGCACTGTCACAGTGAACAGTAGGCTACTGGCTGAGTACAGTACGTTCCAGAAATATGTTCGCGTTTTCCAGTGACGAAACAGCTTTCAATATTTTCTCACAGGTACTGTCGTCCGTTTGCCTACGTCGCATCCCGGTTTTCCCCATCCGCTTCTGTTCGCCCTTCTTTAAAGGTTAGTGGCTGGATTGTCTTAGCTCTTTTCTGAGAACATTATTTTCTGTTAGGAATTGGACGTCTACGTAATATTATACCCATACAATTGTTTAAAATAACTTAAATAAAAGGGCTCGTTAAGTAATTAACTGTCAACGTGATTTCTCCTCTTCCTACGACCCTGCGACAAAACCACTTGGACTGACAGTAGATAGCATGTCTGAGTAATTTTATCTTTTCGGATCGAGCAGAAATGAAGATTGAATTTACAGTGCGTAAGGCACTCTTTTATAGTGTAGGTACAGAATTATTTTAACATGAGGTACTAGTACGAAGGACGAAACTGGTAATGGAAATTAGGTGCAATAGTCTATAGTGCGATAATATGCACAAAAGAACTGAAGCTTGTATCGAAATGAACGACCACCATTTTCAAAAATGTGTTTAAATATCCATATTATGATTATTTTTCAATTTAACTTCATTCTCTATATTGTACGCTGATGTGCTATATACAATATAATATACACTGCATAATGAATACGTTAGCATAGACAGCTCAGTTCGTGAGTAAAAACACTTGATGTTAATACTGTACTGTATTTTGATCAAACAAAAACCTAATGAAAATTATCAAACTCAAAATCGCGATATTTCCTAGTTTACGTAAATGGATGAACTACTTTTCTTCCCTCATATACCTAATAAAGCAATATGTTTGTATTTTACGCCAGGATCATCGAACTCCAGTCGTGGAAGGGGGTAGCAAACAGTGTTTCCGGTTCTCAACTAATCCAAAAGTATAGCCAGGTTAATATTAGAAATATTAGTAAAAATAAAATAATGTCCCGGTACAAATTTAGAAGAGAAAGAAAAATCATAAGAAATGTTCAAGCGAAATATGTCAATTTCTTTTAAATGTAAAAAGATTAGGCCAAACATTCACTTCGCTTTTACTGGAAATCAACAGAGTTATTATTATTATTATTATTATTATTATTATTATTATTATTATTATTATTATTATTATTATTATCATTATTATTACATTTCAGTTAAATATCTTGTCCAAGATATTATCACTACCTACATTTGCAATGTATCGAAATCTGATCATCGTAACGAAAGTGGCATAACGTCAACGCCAAAAAAAAAACACAACACAAACATCAGTCAAAGGATACAGCCCTGGAAAGGGAGATCCTGTTCGTGTTTAAACTCTGATCCTCTGGATTTCTCATTACCAATCGAGTTCCAGAGAGGGTTCTTAGTATTTTTATCAGTACGTCAATCAGTCTGTGGTTACGATTTCTTTGTTTATATAATATAGCCTACATCAAGAAACGTGCTGGGAATGCGACAAGAGATTGTGTGTCTATGAGAGTATTAAATAAAGAACATCGAATCTTGAGATTACAATTTTCTCTTTGAGCCACGTTACCTCAATCTAACTGGATGGATTCGATGTCAGTGCTAGGGAGTAAACCGATATCTGACCACCCCCACTACATCCAGCAAGTCTCTGAAGCCCACTCAGCGCCATATCAAACTGGTCTGAGGGAGAAGAGATCCCATGGGATCACATCAATGGAGGATGATGATACCTGCGATTCACATAGAGATACGCTAGTGATAAATCTGTACGGAATGTTACCCAGACTCTGATACAACATACAAGCATAAAAAGATATTCATAAGATCTTCAAAATTAACACAACTCTTACATATATTGAACAATTTTTTTAAGAATTTATTGAGTTTAGAGAATATTCGCATTCCACCCGTCTGTAGCCTAATTCGTTAATGCTATCGTGACGGCATTAATCGCAGAGCCAATGAAAATCGAGATCCTTACACTATTATAATAAGCGGAGCGGTTATTCAAAGCAGATAACGCGAAACCTTAACGTTGTGCTGAAACGATGACTTCTCGTGTGATAATACAGGGCATATCAAAAGTCCGGTAACACTTCAAATATTTTATTACACAAAAACTGCTAATGATAGCATTTTCAAGCACACGTCAGTTTAAAATCAAACTCTCAAAGTTCTGTTTACGTCTTACAGAGATTCAATGTGTGAACCACGAGTGACTCGGCAGATGTCCAAACGATAATCAAACTCTTCCCATACCCTTTTCAACAAATCCTCTGTGACCGTGGCGGCAGCTTCTCGAATTCTGCTTTTTAGTTCCTCTAAATCACGTGACAAAGGCGGTACAAACACACGGTCCTTTAGGCATCCCATAGAAAAGAGTCACATGCAGTCATATCGGGTGACCTTGGTGGCCATGTCATGAAACATCTATCCCTTACTCGAGCACGTCCTATCCAACAATTTTTTATCGAATTACTATATCATCTTTCACTGCCTATCTACTCTACATTTCTGTCTAATCTACAGACGTGGACAAATTATTAACAAAATTGACGATTTTTATGATAATTCTGTTTACAAAATTTGATTTTTCAATTTAGACTACAGTTGACAATTTTCCATATTTCTATCATTACAATAGACAGAAATATGCAAAAAATTCAACCGTAGTTTAAATTGAAAAGTTAAATTTTCTAAAAATATATAATAAAAATCTTCAATTTTGTTAATAATTTGTAAATTAGCAAAAATGTCAACTGCAGTCTAAATTGAAGAGTCAAATTTTGTAAAACTATAAAATAAAAATCTTCAGTTTTGCTAATAATTTGGAAATATCCAAAATGTCAACTGTATTCCAAATTGGAGAATCGAATTTTGTAAAAATATATAATAAAAACCTTCAGTTTTGCTAATAATTCGGAAATATCCAAAATATCAACTGTATTCCAAATTGAAGAATCGAATTTTGTAAAAATATATAATAAAAACATTCAGTTTTGCTAATAATTCGGAAATATCCAAAATGTCAACTGTATTCCAAATTGAAGAATAGAATTTTGTAAAAATACATAATAACAACCTTCAGTTTTGCTAATAATTTGGAAATATCCGAAATCTCAACTCTATTCCAAATTGAAGAATCGAATTTTGTAAAAATATATAATAAAAACTTTCAGTTTTACTAATAATTTGGAAATATCCAAAATGCCAACTGTATTCGAAATTGAAGAATCGAATTTTGTAAAAATATATAATAAAAACCTTCAGTTTTGCTAATAATTTGTAAATATGCAAAAATATCAAATGTAGTCCAAATTGAAGAGTTAAATTTTCTAAAAATATACAATACAAATCTTCAATTTTGCTAATAATTTGGAAATACGCAAAAATGTCAACTGTAGTCTAAATTGAAGAATCATATTTTGTAAAAATATATAATAAAAATCTTCAATTTTGCTAATAATTTGTAAATTAACAAAAATGTCAACTACAGTCTAAATTGAAGAGTCTAATTTTGTAAAACTATAAAATAAAAATCTTCAGTTTTGCTAATAATTTGGAAATATCCAAAATGTCAACTGTATTCCAAATTGAAGAATCGAATTTTGTAAAAATATATAACAAAAATCTTCAGTTTTGCGAATAATTTGTAAATATGAAAAATATCAAATGTAGTCCAAATTGAAGAGTTAAATTTTCTAAAAATATACAATACAAATCTTCAATTTTGCTAATAATTTGGAAATACGCAAAAATGTCAACTGTAGTCTAAATTGAAGAATCATATTTTGTAAAAATATATAATAAAAATCTTCAATTTTGCTAATAATTTGTCCACGTCTGTATTCCTTTGCTAGACATACCGCTTTCATAACAAGATTTAAATTATTTTCTTGGTTAAGATGATACCTTTAGATATTTCATTATAATAGGCCTATAGGCTACTCTTGAGAGCTTTATACTGGGTGCAAAATACTCAACATGTTTAATTACACTTCAGTCAAATCCTTTACAATGAGTTCCATATTTCAAGTCGCTTTCTAGGACTCTTCTATGCTCACAAGAAAACATTCTGATGAGGGCAGATAAAAAAGTTATTTTTTTTCCTTTCACCTTCTTAATAATGTCAAAAGAAATGCTTATACAAATTTTAGCCACTCGACCGCAATTAAGAAGGTCGTAAAAATAAGTTTGCCACGGGTCGTTAACAGAAAGAAAACACAATTTCACTGGAAAAACTTATTCGGATAGACACAGCAATTGTTGAGCTATTTTTCAACATATTCCCCAACGGAATTGAGGCATTTTTATCATATCATGGTATCGACAGAGAGGTGCAGACGGCTGGTTCCGATCCCAGGCGGCTGACTAAGACACAAAGATACAAAAATTAATTTTACTGTATGATAAATGACTCAATTCCAGTGGGGGGATATATTGAAAAATAGTGCAACAATTGCTGTATGTGTTTCAATAAATCTTTCCATGCAATTGTGCTTTTTTTCTGTAAACTGCCCCAGGAAAAATCAATTTCTGGACGGCCTCGTAATTGCGGTCCAGTTGCCAAAATTTGTATAAGAACTTCTTTTGACATTATTAACATGGTGGAAGAAAAAAATTTAACTTTTTTATCTGCCCCAATCAGAATGTTTGCTTGTCAGTGAAAATATGTCTGTAATATTTATTAACACTCTGTATACTAGAAAAAGTAGAGGAAAATAGCCTGGTTCAAAGTTTTAACTGATCTTATTTTCAGCCTGTACGGACAATCGTGGGTGTGCAATTCAATAAAATTCTTCTGCATAAGGACAGAAGATCTCAAATTGTAGGTATACAGTGAAAAAGAGCAATAAAATAACGATTTTAGCTTTAGAATGTTTCCTTAAAGTCAAAGGTCATATATCCATATCTAAATATCTATCTATGTCTAGCTTTGTGCAGAAAATATTAATTTTAAAGCAATATTTTCTAAAAGAAAAGTGAAGTAAGAAAACCCTTTCAGTCTGCTACTGTAGTTCCCCTTCCCCCATCCCCTATCAATGCGTTTGGTATACACGAGCTAGCCAATTAAGCAAGCGTATTACTTACGTGTCAATGGTTCACGTCATGCTGAATATTGAATAAGACACTGCACGCATAGCATTACAGGCCCTTTATCGATGTCAGAAACATTACTTTGTAATACACGAACTAACCAGCTGAACATAGAACAATTGAGGAGGTGGGTGGAAAAGGGAAATTTGACCAAATTACGCTCTTTCAAAAAATATACGATTTCACAGTATGTGTGCCCTCTATAAGATGGATAGCGAATCACTAAGAAGTATTAATTGAGCCGTTCAGAACAAAAGTGGTGTAAGTCAAAATTGGGTAATGAGTAGACTCCGTATTCCTTACTTACTGGCTTTTAAGGAACCCGGAGGTTCATTGCCGCTCTCACATAAGCCCGCCATTGGTCCCTATCCTGAGCAAGATTAATCCAGGCTTTACCATTATTTCCTACCTCCCTCAAATCCATTTTAATATTATCTTCCCATCTACGTCTCGGTCTCCCCAAAGATCTTTTTCCCTCCGGCCTCCCAACTAACACACTATATGCCCATAGGTGCTACATGTCCTGCCCAACTCAAACGCCTGGATTTTATGTTCCTAATTATGTCAGGTGAAGTATACAATGCGTGCAGCTCTACGTTGTGTAACTTTCTCCATTCTCCTGTAACTTCATCCCTCTTAGCCCCAAATATTTTCCTAAGAACCTTATTCTCAAACACCCTTAATCTATGTTCCTCTCTGAAAGTGAGAGTCCAAGTTTCACAACCATAAAGAACAACCGGTAATATAACTGTTTTATAAATTCTAACTTTCAGATTTTTTGACAGAAGACTAGATGACAAAAGCTTCTCAACCGAATAATGACAGGCATTTCCCATATTTATTCTGCGTTTAATTTCCTCCCGAGTGTCATTTAGATTTGTTACTGTTGCTCCAACATATTTGAATTTTTCCACCTCTTTGAAGGATAAATCTCCAATTTTTATAGTTCCATTTCGTACAATATTCTGGTCACGAGACATAATCATATACTTAGTCTTTACGGGATTTACTTCCAACCCTATCGCTCTACTTGCTTCAACAAGAATTTCCGCGTTTTCCCTAATCGTTTGTGGATTTTCTCCTAACATATTCACGTCATCCGCATAGACAAGAAGCTGATGTAACCCGTTCAATTCCAAACCCTCTGTGTTATCCTGAACTTTCCTAATGGCATATTCTAGAGCGAAGTTAAAAAGTAAAGGCTATAGTGCATCTCCCTGCTTTAGCCCGCAGTGAATTGGAAAAGCATCAGATAGAAAATGGCCTATACGGACTCTGCTGTAAGTTTCATTGAGACACATTTTAATTAATCGAACTAGTTTCTTGGGAATACCAAATTCAATAAGAATATTATATAAAACTTCTCTCTTAACCGAGTCATACGCCTTTTTGAAATCTATGAATAACTGATGTACTGTACCCTTATACTCCCAATTTTTCTCCAATATCTGTCGAATACAAAAAATCTGATCAATAGTCGATCTATTACGTCTAAAACCACACTGATGAGACTCCGTATTCCAGCTACCTATAAATTGGAATGAGGTTGCCCGATTCGAAGTATCTGTGACGTCACAGTGCAGGTACAGGTATGTTCGCATACAAAATAGTTACGCATCCTCTGCCCTCCTCCTCTAGAAAGTCAAAACCGGGACGCAGTCATAGTGAGTAGTCTTATCGATCACTGCTCTTACTAGTCGTATTATTTAAATAACTACATCTTTGTGGCTGACTGAAGGTTCATTGCAGAGGTAAAATGCCTTAGGTAAGACGCTCAAGCGTGTAATATTGCAGGGCATAGTTGAGGATATTTTAACTAATATTTTCACTGTCAATATGGATAACATTACATATAAATTATGTAAAAACAAAACGTAAATGTGACTAAAAGAGTGCATTGAAAGACACTGCAATACCGAAAGGCACAGAAAGTCTGTTGAACGTAATCCATAAGAACCAGTACCATGAAATTTGGAAAATTATGAAGATATTAACTCGACGTTTAGCATGGATTTGTGTAGCCCATCATGATGTTCACTGCCAACATCCCAATAGTTTAAATAATCTACATTTTGGGAATTTCTAGAAAAGTACGTAGAAAATTAGTGGGCTTTCAGTGACGAGCAATATATGCAATATCCTAATGAAACCCGAAAAGTATCAGATCGTAGGAATATCTTGTACTACACTATGTACCAATAACGTCATGTGCTATTGAAAGAATTTCTTGCAATATTAAATCGTTTCAAGTGGCAACCGCATATGTTCAAGTTCCGTAACTTACGAATGCACATTATTATTCACTGCAAAGATCACGACTCAAGCATGTGTTTACCAGTATAGCTTCAGAATGTCGGGAGTTGACTGTACTCCACGAACACGCAGCGACGACGTGTTTGTTTATATCCTTATCCGTTGCATTACCTGTGTTCGGCGTACTATATATCCAATGTGTCTTTAACTTCAGTCTTTAGGTAGCTGGAATACGAAGCCTAGTAATGAGGTTTAAAGTAAAAATTCTGTAAAATACAGCGCAAAGTAGCAATTAATAATATGTCCTTCTTGCTACCCACTGACTACTAATAGCGTAAATAAATTTAATATTAAGTGCTACTTTGCGCTGTATTTTACAGAATATTTACTTTAACCCTGATTACCCATTTTTGACTTACACCACTTCTGCTAACTTCAAATAGAACCCATTATGCAGTTCATCAGCAAATATCAACTTCAGTGCAAGGGTCATCTCGCACGACTGGATCAATGCAGAATTCCAAAAGCATTGTTTCATTACCATCCGCATGGAAAAAGATCTCTAGGTCGTCCGAAGAAGAGATGGACTGAAAATTCTAGTTTGAGACCGTAACAGGCCACTCGGCCTAATACTTGTTAGGAAGACGACGACCACTTCTGCTCTGAACGGCTCAATTCTTAGCAAAGTTGTAGCGTATTTTATGTTGCAGGAAAATAATTGCCCTTTTTCTACAAAGTATAAAGTGGGTCATGTTGACAACAATAAATGTTTTAATCTTAGCATGTAGGCTTTCACGGCCGGTGTCTAGTTGAAATGGAGCTTCCGGGCTAAGATGCCGTGGTCGACTGGTGTGTTGCCACAGGTACCCCTAGCAGAAGACTTCGACCTAGGATACTGTCCAAATTTCACGAGAAGATCTCTACGAGGGGAGTACGGTCCTTGCGGGGTAAGAGGAGACTGTAAGCCAGTAACTCGCATTATTGAAGGAGCAGGTGGATGGAAGTGGTGTCATTGGCCGGCTGGGACAAACAAGGCTCAGTCAATGGCCGGCCGGTTTCGTGTCGGGGATAGGTTATAAGAGTGGGGGAAAAATTCGCATTCCTTGCTCGGATCTTCTCGTGAAATGCGGACTGTACCTAACCACTGAAGATGTCTGCCTCTGTAGTAGACGAAACGTCTGGGAATATCTACACCAGTAGTAATGTTTTATTATTCTTAGCAATGTTTGACTTCAATTATGAGGTTTCTGTCATACAATATGGATGTGATGAATGAATACAGCACTGATACTTTTAGCGAATTGAATGCATCAGGGAAGTAATAAAGTAAAACTGACGATGAGATAGATCTATGAAATGCTTAAGAAGAAGAAGGTAGTAAAGTTAAGAAAAGACAGTGGTAAGTATGGTAAAGAAATTCAATTTAAAGCGTTCAAATCCATCCGTGAGTGTTGCTCGAAAGCTTGTTTAAGAATTCATCTGTGCCATAACAAAGTGCATTTTTCAATTCATTCTGAAAAACTGCAGAGAAAATGTCCAAAACAATGTTGTTGTCCATTGTTAGGTACCATCAAGCCGAAAAGAAAACTGAAGAAAACCCATAATTCTGATGACAAAATATATCCTGATTTCCTAGAATTATGATCATAAATTTTCACCAATTTTGTAATTATCTTTAAGTAACATGAATTAACATAAGCAAATTTATTTGACTATGTTGTACTCAAAGGAGTTGTAAAAAATAAAAGAAAGGACAAAACAAACAATTCACTACGGAGATTCGAACGCGAACTGTCTGCACAGAAGTTAAGTAGCTTAACCACTGCTCCACGCCAAGCATGCTGTGGAGATATTAAAATGCTGTGTTAATTATTTTATTAATCCCTGCTGCTTTACACCCTATTGCCTAAGGAACATTCAGTAAATATGTTGACGGTTAAATAATTGACAATAATTAACTTGCAAGTTGTGCTACAGGGAATATGATTATCATGCTAATCTAAATCCGCGATCATCAGGGCCTAAACCTAGTAATTGTAAACAAGAAGTAAAACCATAATTCTGATGACAAAATATATCCTGATTTCCTGGAATTATAACCACAAATTTTCATCAATTTTGTAATTATCTGTAAGTACGAGGCGTGTTCTTAAAGTAAGTTCCAAAAGGATGTAGTAAGTAAACGGGAAGATATTTACAAACCATTTTTGTTGCATTGTATTCCCCACACTTCAATTACTTCTCAACATAGTCTCCACCATTATTGAGGCATTTATCGAGTCGTGGCACAAGTCTTTCTATCCCCTCATTGTAGAATTGCGATGCGAACCACTCCCGCACTGCTGTTTTCACTTCATCGCCATCAGAACGTTGACCACCGAGGAACTTCTTGAGGTGCAGGAAGAGATGAAAGTCACTCGGAGCCAAATCCGGGCTGTAGGGGGGATGGTCAATTTGTTCACAGCCAAATTTCGAGATGAGATTTTGGGTGTCGTCGCCATCAAAACGTTGTTCACCGAGGAACTTCTTGAGGTGTAGGAAGAGATGAAAGTCACTCGGAGCCTAATCCGGGCTGTAGGGGGGATGGTCAATTTGTTCACAGCCAAATTTCGAGATGAGATTTTGGGTGTCGTCGCCATCAAAACGTTGACCACCGAGGAACTTCTTGAGGTGCAGGAAGAGATGAAAGTCACTCCGAGCCAAATCCGGGCTATAGGGGGGATGGTCAATTTGTTCACAGCCAAATTTCGAGATGAGATTTTGGGTGTCGTCGCCATCAAAACGTTGACCACCGAGGAACTTCTTGAGGTGCAGGAAGAGATGAAAGTCACTCGGAGCCAAATCCGGGCTATAGGGGGGATGGTCAATTTGTTCACAGCCAAATTTCGAGATGAGATTTTGAGTGTCGTCGCCATCAAAACGTTGATCACCGAGGAACTTCTTGAGGTGTAGGAAGAGATGAAAGTCACTCGGAGCCAAATCCGGGCTGTAGGGGGAATGGCCAATTTGTTCCTGTCTTCATGAATTTTTTTATCGACAGCACGCACCAAATCGTCATTGATCAAAGATGGCCGACCAGTACGTTGCTCGTCATGCACAGAGATGCGGCCCTCGTTGAACTTCCTAACCAACTCCTGACTAATGGCACCTCACAAAGTTGACGATGAATGTCAGCTGGTTTGATATTTCTCGCATTCAAGAAACAGATAACAGACCGCATCTCACAGTCGACGGGGTGCTCGATCACTTTAAACATTTCAACTGATCACAACTAACCACACACACGGACTGAAGCTCTGAAACTGCATGCACAGCTTGTCTGAGGAGTGAAGAAGAAAACACGCATGCGCAAAATAACGATTGCAGCGATGCGACGGCTATAATTGAAAACGGAACTTACTTTGAGAACACAACTCGTAACATGAATTAACATAAGTACGAATAAGCATGAATTAATATTATACAGTTTCAGTTGCTACAAATTGGAACTCGCTTCCGAGTGATGTTTTATTTATTTATTTAATTAGGTTATTTTACGACGCTTTATCAACAGCTTTGGTTATTTAGCGTCTGAATGAGATGAAGGTGATAATGCCGGTGAAATGAGTCCGGGGTCCAACATCGTTAGTTACCTAGCATTTGCTCGTATTGGGTTGAGGGAAAACCCCGGAAAAAACCTCAACCAGGTAACTTGCCCCGACCGGGAATCGAACCCGGGCCACCTGGTTTCGCGGCTAGACGTGCTAACCGTTGCTCCACAGGCGTGGACCCGAGTGATGTTAGGGGTTGTTGGACAATAACTTCATTTAGGTCAAAATTACATAAATTCTTACTTTACAGACTAACTACTGGTTAATATTTGTTATTTATAATGAAACTAACATCTGTCCATTCTTATTATTATCATTAATTTCACTAAATAGAATACAAAACCTCTAATGGCACAATTTCTTTACATTAATATTCTCATTACATAAATATATTTTAGATTTATATTTCTTTCTCCTTATAACATAGTTCTAGTAAACATATATCAAATTAATTATCATCATTTTACTGGCTATCTCAACTTAATTATAATTGATCGAATTAAATTAGCTCATAAATTATGTTATTACTTTACCGTATCTTATAGGTTTATCTAAATTTAAATAAACATTTACTAGTCGTTAAAACTTAACTGAAGAATATTGCTGAAGAATATTTAAGTGTAGTGTAAATATTCGTAATTTAAATATGTATTGTATTGATTAAGGCTGGTTGAGTGGAAGAGAAGGCCTTATGGCCTTAACTCTCCCAACGAAAATAAATACTTATATTCTATTCAAAATTATTTGACTACATTACTCTAAACCAAGTTGTAAAAAATAAAAGACAAGAAAGAACGAAAAATTTTGTACGGAGATTCGAAGCAAGTTGTGGAGGCAGCCCAAATCAGCGCCTTGTATTATGGAGTTAACTAAAGCGGCGCACGGAGGTTTACGGTTGTGAATTGCGCGCTCACCCGAAGGGACTTAGAAAATTTTAACTACTCAAGAGACATTTTGACCAAATCTAGCTTCTTTACATTAAATACCGGTAATATAATATTTTAGGCCCTTATCTTTTCCACATAACTTGTAATGAAATTGCCTTGGGACAATGCCTTCTTAATTCAGTGCTGCACAGTGAGGACATAATTTTTTTTTTAAATAGTCTATGAAGAAGACCGTGATCCAGCATATGTCCAAACTTCTTCATTGTGTAGTTAGCTTGTCAGCTAGATGCTAGTCACTAACATGTAGTATAGACTTCTGCTTTGGAACACGAGCTGAATATAATTATAAGAAATCGTGAACACCTTATACAGGGACATCATTTTATTTTTACTAACATTTTTAATATTAACCTGGCTATACCTTTAGAGAACTGGAAATATAGATTTCTACCCCCTTCCACGACTGTAGTTCGATGATACTGGCGTAAAACACAAACAAATCACTGTACTAGGTATAGGAGGGAAGAAAAGTAGTTCATCCATTTACGTAAACTAGGAAATATCGCGATTTTGAGTTCAATAATTTTCATTAGGTTTTTGTTTAATCAAAATGCAGTACTATATTAAGAATAAGTGTTTTTACTCACGAACTGAGTTATCCATGCGAACGTATTCATTATGTAGTGTATATTATACTGTCTACAGCAATATAGAGAAAGAAGTTAAATTGAAAAATAATCATAATATGGATATTTAAACACATTTTTGAAAATGATGGCCGTTCATTTCGATACAGGCTTCAGTTCTTTTGTGCATATAATAATAATAATAATAATAATAATAATAATAATAATAATAATAATAATAATAATAATAATAATTTATTTAACCTGGCAGAGTTAAGGCCATACGGCCTTCTCTAACACTCAACCAGGAGTAAAAACTGCGTTATAGAAACTACAAATTTACAAAGTACACACGAAACTGAATAAGATAATAATACTAAAATGTAAACAACAAGTACGAAGAAATCAAACATAATATATAACATAGAGAAGGAAAGAAAAAAGCATAATAAAATGTGAACAGCAGGTCAAAAATAAATGAGGCCTACAAAGTATAAAAAAATAAGACAATTATTGATGATAATAATGATGATAATAATAATAAATAAGAATAGTAATGATAATAATAATGATAATAATAATAATAAATAATAATAAAATAATAACAGGCCTAATATTAATAATAATACTAATAGTAGTAATAAAATAGTGCAGTACAAAGCATACAATGAATACAATATTTTTAAGTATACACAGTAAGGAAAATTATGTTTATATATAGCTCAACTTATCACATTAGAGATATACCATTATCGGAAAATATGAAAACACTATTATCACACTATACACTATTGCATCTAATTCCAATTGCTAGTTTCGTCCTTCGTACTAGTAATTCATGTTGAAATAATTCTGTACCTACTATAAGTACATTCAATCTTCACTTCTACCCGACCCGCACAGATAAAATTACTCAGACATGCTATCTACTGTCCGTTCAAGTGGTTTTGTCGCAGGGTCGTAGAAAGGGAGGGGAAATCACGTGACAGTTAATTACTTAACGAGACCCTTTTATTTAAGTTATTTTAAACAGTTGTATAATATTACATAAACGTCCAATTCCTAACAGAAATTAATGTTTTCGGAAAAGAGCTAAGACAGCCCAGCTTTTACAGAGGGGCGAGCAGAACCAGGTGGGGGAAATCGGGATGCGACGTAGGCAAACGGACAGTACCTGTGCGAAAATATGATTCAATATTGAAAGCTCTTTCGTCACTGGAAAACGCGAACATATTTCTGGAACGTACTGTACTCACTAACTCAGTGCTGTTTACTAAATGCGGCCTTGATTCTGTGTGGAGGACAGTTGGAACTTCATTAGTAGAAGGCGTGGGAGTGAAGTACATTAAAAAACTCAGGTACAATAAAAATTGAAGTAAAAATAAAATGATGTCCCTGTATAAGCCGTTATATTGGTCCGAAGGTAATATTTTGCTGGATTTAGACATTTTGAGATCAATTAACATTGTCATTATAACCCTTGTCAAGTATCAATTTGTTTATTTTAGACCTACAAGTTAAAGTGCTTCAATGTGTCCCATCTATCATCATTTAGAGTTTTTGAAGTGTAGTTCGAACAGTCATGTGTCAATCTCACTTACGAAATTGACAAACCCGCCAGCTAATATTAAAGGCTGCAATTAGGTCGTACGTTATATTTTTCATTAATTGCTACCAACAGACAACGTATGTCTCCTGGCTTGCTCGTCTAACGATAACATTTTTAGCTCATATATATATATATATATATACACATATACATATTTATTTTATTAGGTTATTTTACGACGCTTTATCAACATCTTAGGTTAGATTAGATTAGATTGGATTTATTTATTTAAGCTGGTAGAGATAAGGCCGTCAGGCCTTCTCTGCCCCTCTACCAAGGGATTACAACTATAACATGAACAATAAGATTACAATTAATATTAAAATTACAATTACAATTACAATAAAAATTAAAGTACGACAAGAATACCTGATTAATGAAAGCTAGACATTTTATCACAGAAGTTAAGAACAAAGAATATTTTTGTATTTACTAAATTACAAATAAAACCTACAATAACAAAATTCTATAGTGATGAAATTACCGGATATTGAGATATTTTGTGGTAGATTAAAAGAACTACTTACAAGAAACCATGTCTGAACGAGTCTCAATTACTGACCAAGTGCCTAGTAAGTTTGCGTTTGAATTGAATTTTATTTCGACAGTCCCTGATGCTAGCAGGTAGCGAGTTCCAGAGTCTTGGCAGGGCTATTGTGAAAGAGGATGAATATGAAGAGGTGCGATGGGATGGTATTGTTAGTATTGTTTCATGGCGAGAGCGTGTGTTCAGATTGTGGTGGGAAGAAAGGTAAGTGAAGCGAGACGACAGGTACGAAGGAATAGAAGAGTTCAAGATTTCGAAGAGAAAGAGAAGTGAATGTAAATTTCTTTTCTTATCTAGTTTAAGCCAACCTATTGCTTCCAGGGATGGGGTAATATGATCATATTTACGAACATTGCTTACAAAACGTACACACAAATTATGAGCACGTTGAAGTTTCATTTTGTTGTCGCTGGAAAGGTCAGTCAGTAAAATGTCAGCATAGTCAAAATAGGGAAATACAAGGGTCTGCACAAGGGACTTTTTTAAGCAAGAGGGAAGATGAACATTTATCCTTTTCAGCACATGAATAATAGAATATACTTTTCTGCAGGTTTCTGTGATTTGCATGTCCCAGTTGAGATTATTATCCATGTGAATGCCAAGATTTTTTACCGAAGAACTGAAAGGGATATGCACTGTACTTACTTTAACGGGGGAAATGTCGAGGTGCTTTACAGCGTCGGTTTGCCGTTTGTGTCCTAATATGATTGCTTGTGTCTTTCCAGGATTGATATTAAGATGGAATTTCTTTGTCCATGTCACAATCGAGTCAATGTCTTCATTCAATTTATCTATAGCGTCATTTATTCGATCTAAGCGGGAAGAGATGTAGCATTGAAGGTCGTCAGCATACAAGTGATAGTTACAATGCCTTACATGAGATGTAATATCACTGACATATATTGTGAACAACAATGGTCCGAGTACCGAACCCTGTGGTATACCTGATGTTATGTTAAGCCAGGAAGAGCTTCGATTCCCGGATACAACACATTGTTGTAAATGACCCCTCATTTTGAAGCTTAGAACCAGACGTTTTTCAGAAACATAGTAACTTTCAGTGAAGCGTTAGTTTTCCTACATAATTTTTCTATTTTCCAAAATCCATCTTTCGTAAGTTTTGAGAACTAATTGCATTTCAGTATAAAACAAAACACACACTACAATAAACAATAGGCTATTACGCGAAGGCCATGACCTGCTGATATATTTAGAGCTCAAATTCAATTGGTTATTAAAAACTTCAAGGCTTACTAAAAATAATTTACAGGTCTGATTCTGCGGTGTGTAATTTTCTAAATACAACTGTGTATTGGATATTAAAATCTACAAAACTTGAGATGGTTTGATGACATTATTACCATTAGAAATTAAATATTATTATAATTAATGCCATGATGCAACTATTTTTCATTAATTATACGTATTAATGCTATATTGATGATATGAAAGTGAAACTTTTGGGGTTATATAAGTAGATGTAGAGAATATATGAAATTAGATCTTCATTTCTATAATTTACTGAATGGCGGCTATGTAGTAGCCTATATAACTACGAAACTTACGTAAGATAATATTATTATTAAAAATGAAATATTTTTATAGTTATTAATCAAGTGGGGTTGGGTCTTTTTTCATATACTTAATGGTGGTGTGGTATAGATATTTATATGCGTCATTCTCTTCAGTACTGGTTCGAGAGAGCGCAAAAATAACAGTTCCTAAGGGAAAACCAAAAAGGTATTACTTACTGATAAAATAAGAGACCTACAAAATTTTGTAGTCTCCCGATCATTTCAGCAAGATCTCTTGGCAGGATAAAATGATTTTACCCTCTACATTTCAAGCTCTACATGCAGCAGCTAACCAAGATGCTATGTCTATTATTCGAAAGCATAGGAAACCTGACTTTTTTTAACTTTCCCCTACAATCTACAACGACCTGAAATAGTTATTGCTTTACTCCCACATGAAAATCCCACTGATCGTCCTGACATTGTTACTTGCGTTTTCGCGTTGAAACTCAAAAACTGAAGGTGGATAGATTCAAAAAAAGTATTTGGCATAAAAAGAACCATTCAGAGGAAGTATGTTTCATTAATATGGAAGAAAATAACTTTTTAAATGTCTGGTATTCTTCATTGAAAATAAATATGAAAAACATTTTATTTGAACGTCTAATGGACTTATTTTGCAGCATTTGCTGCATAAGCCACTAGTATTAAATATAATTGCAACATAAGATACCGTATTTCATCAATATGAGTTCAATGTTACTGAAGTTAACAGTAACACAGAGTGGCATAACTATGTTTTAAGAAATGTTGTTGATTTTGTAGATTGTATATGACAGGTTCTCCCTCGTACAGATCCAAACACTCCATGATCACTCCATTACTCCACACCATAATGAACTACTTGAAACTGCGAAACTACTTGAAAACTGTGATATGAAAACTGCGCAACCACATTTTAATCCTCTAGATCAGCTGTGGCGAAAATGTGATAGTGCTCCGAGCAGTGTGTAACCTGCAACGTGCATAGCACCTATGGAGGGAGGCGGACACCCGAAGGGGAAGTGAAGCAACTGTCTGACTTATTAACGGACTTTCATTTTCCTTACGTCAAGCACTTAAATATAATTTTATAGAGCATAAGGTTTAGTACGTGTAACGAAGAAAGAAATGAACAAGAAAACATAGGACACATTATCACAATCTAAAGTTAACTGTCTTGTATGTATGTATGTATGTATGTATGTATGTATGTATGTATGTATGTATGTATGTATGTATGTATGTATGTATGTATGTATGTATGTATGTATGTATGTATGTATGTATGTATGTATGTATGTATGTATGTATGTATGTATGTATTTTTTATTGAGAACATCAACTGTATGCTCCATTACATAGTAATATTACATGCATTATACTAAATAAATGTATGTATGTATGTATGTGTGTATGTATGTATTTATTTATTAACACTACAATTGGGTATACACCCGGTGGCAGTGATATATAATATACAATAATTACAATTACATACAATAAAATAAAATAAACCTAAAAAATTAAAATAAATTTAAACAAAATAAAATAAAATAAACGTAAATCTATAAATAGTAGATGCAATAAACCTAGGACTATAATTAAAAGATAAGCAAAGGTCTTCAGAATGTCTCTGCGACAGAGTTTCAAAATCAGGAATTATGTCACTTACTGCCAGTCGTAGTTGATCACGAAGGTATTTGTCTATCAGTCGTAATCTAAATTTGGTTTTTACAATTTTCATTGCTGAAAATAATTTTTCACAAACGTAAGTTGTAGCGAACATGACTTCAACAGAGCAAGCGAAAGAACGAAGCTTCGGATATTTATTTTTTGGCAAAGATTTGAAAGTTCAACATTTGTCAAGTCCTTACATAGGCCTATAGTTTTCATTTTAACATCACATTGTAAATCTGTGAGTTTAAATTGAAGACCTAACCGCATTATTCGTACATCTGCTGAAAAAGGGTCGACGTACAGAGATAATAATAATAATAATAATAATAATAATAATAATAATAATAATAATAATAATAATAATAATAATAATAATAATAATAATAATAACACTTAACCTTTTAATGTTTCAGAGTAACATGTAGTGTAATGCCGTTTTATGTTATACAACCGTTTTCCTCGTAATACTTGTGAACAAATCATACATTTAATATTCTCGCCATTTTGGCAGCAGAAAAATGCGTCCTCCCATCCTACTTGGAACTTTCGTTTTTGTAGAGGTACATGGTTTCGAGAGAGACATTGCGACGATACGTCACTCGCAGGTCAGAGACAAATACAAATGGAACGGAGTTTGACTCCAGTAAGTGAGAGGGTGTGGGTTGGGGGAGCAAGAGACATGCACAGCTATCATTGCGAGCCACAATGTGCTCGTGAGTTACGTTTTCGCCACGGCTGCTCTAGATTCAAAACCCTCTAAAGACCATTTTGTTCATAACTGACTTATGCCCACATATTGCTTGCAAAGAATGAATTCTAACGATTTATATAGTTTGAATTCAAAAAGCCACTGAATTTGAAGCAAAAGGTTTGTTAAAAGTCACTGTTAGGCTACTGTCAAAATCCTTTAATTTGTGAAAGTGAATATGGGCAGGGGCGGACGCAGGATTTTTTTTCGGGGAGGGATTTGAGGAGATAGTAAAAATGGAGTAATGAGAAATAAGTTTATATACTCACAATTTGTTTCGGAGTCACAAACATTTACAAGTTGGCCTGAGTAGCGTAGTCGGTATAGCCTTCTGTGCTCGAAGTTGCGGGTTCTACCCCAACCCAGCTCGATGGCATTTAAGTGTGTTTAAATGCGACAGGCCTCATATCAGTCGATTTACTGGCATGTAAAAGAAGTCCTGAGGGAAAAAATTCCGGCACACCGGCGATGCTGATATAACCTCGGCAATTGCGAGCGTTGTTAAATAAACCATATTTTTTTAATTTTAACATTTACAATGACTGCAATACAAAAACAATGACAGAATGACATTTACAGAAGAAGGAGACGAGACTTCTTAGACATTTCATCCAGTACTTCATGAGCTTTTACTTCTACATTTTTATGTACGAGTATATACATCAAGGCCAGTCCATTTAATCTGTCTGCTCCCATCGTAAGTAATACCGCAATGTTGAGGACGGCCGTTCTGGTGTTGCTGTAGTTACAGGCAACATGCAGAAAAATTTTCAGCGCCTTACGAGTGCAGGGAAAAATAATTTCATTGCACCTGTTCAAAGATGATATAAAGGATTCCCTTATGATTTAAAAACCTGTCCTTGAGCTGACTAATGAAATAGTCTAAGAAGAGAAGGAAAATTACAAGCCTAAAATACTCTTCATGACTCTCTGTCTTGAAGTAACAACGCTGTGTTTGTCTTCCTGCAGTTCTTGGAATTCAACATTTTAGCAAAGAGAATTTACGTGGAAAACTATCTAATTCCTATGTACATTCACGAATTAAAATTAATATTATGTTTGTTCCTTGTTTCGTATTTTTCTCAAAATTTCGGGAGGGGATATATCCCCTTAATCCCCCCCTTGCATCCCCCCCTTGCATCCGCCCCTGAATATGGGGGATTTTAAATCTATAGGATTCATGTCACAATCTCGCTACACAATCTACAACACGAACGGGTGCACGAGTCGCACTCAAGCTTGTCATCCGCCGATCCAGAAGCCTTTGATGTCCGAGCATTTACAGACATTTCACGGGAAGGATCGAGCCAAGCCACGCGCCGCGGGAACAAGGCTTAATGAACCTAGAGATACAAAACTTTACTACTATCATAACGAATAGATAGAAGTAGTGGTCGCACTCTGTTAATTCAAACGGCCGATACCACGCGGCGCTAGTGCAGAGTTCGCTCAGTCTGTTCCGTGTGTAAGTACGTAAATACATTTAACGTAAGTTGCACTGTTTACCTTTCGCTCCTTATACGTACGTAACTGGCATTGTACTTACAACATTAAGACTATTTGAAAGAAAAACACATTCATATACATCACACTGTAAAACAAATAATAGTTTAATATGTAAAACTTAACTTAGGGCTGCTTGTAGGCATGTAATATGTACTCACCAACAGTTACTTGTCCGACACTTTGGAGAATTTACGAGATGATTTGGCGGCTCTCGGAGTTCTCGTCGGATTTGTTTCGTCCGGAAGAAGAACCGGCATTTCATATAGTGAAAAATTAGTTTCGGTATGATATCCATGGCATGATCCAAGCAGCATCCTGTTCCCGGTGGCTGAATTACAATTGAGGTAATACTGGCTATGCACTCGTGAAATATGTCGCCCCACATTCCATCGCTCAATTTTTCTTTTATTGTCTGTTCTGTTTGCATAAGCAAATTAAACACGCACGCCCTACAACCCGGAACAAAACACGAAGGTATTGCTTCAAATATAACACGACAAAAACATAATAATATCGTCTTTTAATAAATAAATCGTGAGAGTTACTCACTTGTCACTCGTGTACGAATAATTGCAGATTAGTGCATTGGCACTTAAAGTATTAAACGCACTTAATTACACTAAAAAAGCAAACGAAATGAACGAACACTCTACTGCTTCTTTTATGGATATTCGCTTCCAACTGAGCAATACCGATCGCAGCGCCACTAATTCTCTTGGTCACCGTCGACAATGCTGAACAGATAGGAGTGCGCACACTTCTTCTTTCTATTCGTTATGCTACTATGTATTGCAGATACTCTACTTACAAATTCAGCAATAATCGGTAAAGAGGCGTGTAGTGGTAAACGCCCTTATTCGGGCCATGTCCTCAGTTTTCTTAGACAATAGGTATGGTTTGTGCTCGATAAAACTTTGTTGAAGTGACTTAACAGGGCGCACCAGTACGATGACATCTATCGTAAGCAGAGACCGGAACTTTGGCAGAATGCCTTTTTAAATGTGTTAAATCTATCCTCATTTTGAAAGTAAATCTGTACGAATTATACAGTTTTATGTTGCCCTTTTTTGCCTTTTTAAATATGAATGCCTAATTTACAAAATAAATGTTTTTTTGTCTTTATTTGTTTATTTGTCATTTATTAATTTATTATTAAAAATTGCCTACAGGTATATTTTTATTTATTTTAATTATTTCTGTAACCGCTACAATGAAAGTGACTTCACCGAATGTATTGTGACAGCGACGTGAGATTCGAACTCACGACCAGCGTCCCGCAAGAAAGCAGATCGCGCGGAGCACGGAGGAATGGCGCGCGGCGGAGAGGGGAAAGGGCCAACGCGGCGAGAGAGTGGAGCGAGAGTGCGCGCGCAACTGCTGCGTACGCAGTGAATGGGGAACGGACCTTCCCGACTCTTCGAGAAGTCCGTCGAAGTGGAGATATCCAGATAATTCTCTACACACCTGTAGAAATTTCTCGCAACTATGATTTTGCTATAAAAGAAGAAGCGCCAGCGAACTCGAGAGTTTTCAGTTATTCAGTCAGTGAGTAAGCCAGAGCAAGCAAGCCAGACTTGTGTGCCGGAGTTCGACTCGAGTGTGCGTCCGCATCTGCGTCAACATCCGAAGGCCTGAGTTCGAGTGCAGTGGACCGCAGTTGGAGGGACCTGAGTTCGAGTGCAGTGGACCGCAGTTGGAGGGACCTGAGTTCGAGTAGAGTGAACTGTCTCTGAAGGTCTGTGGTTCGAGATACTGTGAACTCGAGTGACTGAGATAGAAGAACTGTGAACTGAGAACTGATAGTTCTGATTTGTAAATAGTGCTTTGTAAATATTAGTTAAGATTAATAGTTCATTGTTGTTCGTACTAGTCCAAGTAAATTGTCATTGTCATCAGTGGAGTGCTATAACGAATACTGTGTTGAGTGAAAATCTAATTGTTGACGAGAGCGTTTAAGGCGAATTGTAGAAAGGAATTATTGTTGGAAGAATAAATCCTATTGTTGAGTTGAAAATAAATTCACAGTATATTATTGTCTTTCAGTCAGTTCATATTCTCTTTGCAACAATGAGTGCTGCCGTGCAAAAATGTATAGCAATATTATCGCCGCGCTCTCATGGTTAACATTCGGCAGGCCTTTGAAATTTAATTATTGCATTATTGTTTTCAATTTCTTATGTCATGTAGGAAGACCAAGAGCAAAATGGGCGCCGGAACAGGTTCAACATGAACCTAATCCTTGAAGTGAAGAAGAAGAAGAAGATTTCTTATGTCGCTGCTCCAATCACTCGCCTCAATTTCAATATTGCAACCAATAAGCTGCTTCCATTATTAAATGACACTTACTTGTCTAATCCACGTGGACTAAAACCGAGGTTGCAATGTCTTGTGCTGAGGACGAACATTAAGTTATGTGATTAAAAATTATTATTATATAGTTATTATTAAGAGTTAAGAATGTCAACGTACTCGTATATGAAATAATAATAATAATAATAATAATAATAATAATAATAATAATAATAATAATAATTATTATTATTATTATTATTATTATTATAGTAATTTAACAATATAACAAACTAGTGCTTATTCTTATCGAGGAAGCAGACGTGACAAGGTGACGCTTAGAGTGAAACCTACAGAGCAACAATCGGTCGGCAAAATTATGTTTTAAAAGCACACCGCACGTTATTGTGTGATGCCGACATGTTAACCATGAGAGCGCGGCGATAATAAGCGTTTTAATTATCGCTTGTGTTTATTTGACAAGGCAACAGTGAGTGCGGGTCTAACGTTATTTTTAACTGTTATTTTTCTTTCAGTTTTCATTGCTACGTTGTTGTAGCTAGCAGCAAGATGCCGAAATTCAGTGTTCCTTTACGCAGTAAATTGCAAAGTTACGTTAATACTTTTGGATCCGACGTATTTTCTACTGACGGTAAAGTGTGTGTGTATGTGTGTGTGTAACTAATGCTCTGGATTTAACAATGAAGTCATCATCCTTCTTGCTTTGCTGACGGTAAAGTACTTACATGCAAAATATCTGAGCAGTCAGTGAACTACGAAAATAAATATTACATATCACAACATATCAGTACAACCAAACACAAAAATGCACTTTCCAAGGCTACTGGGAAGAAGATTTCTTTGCTTCGAACAGTAATTGCAACATCGAGTCGAAAATCTCAATATGCATTCGACTTATGTAAAGCTTTTCTTGCTGCCGAAATCCCTTTGTGGAAAGTTCAAGGTTATGGGTCCAGTGCAAAGTTTTTGTAATTGCCTTTTATTGCGTATTTTAGCTATTTATAATGCCGTTTTACCTGTTTATTTTAGCTATTTATGATGCCTTTCTGCCTGCCCATTTTAATGATTCATAATGCCTAAATTTCCGGTCTTTTCGCTTAGTATGTATGTATTTATTTACACTGCAAGTGGGCAAGCACCCGGTGGCAGTGGTATATACAATATTAATAATACACAATAAAATGATAAGCAATACACAATAAAATTTACAATACACAATACAATTTTACAACACATATACAATTTTATACACAATACAATAAGAATACACAATACAATTTAACACAATAATAATAAAACATAAATAAAATACCTAATTTTACAATACAACCTACATAATTATGTATAGGTCCTACATAAGTTTCAATAGTCTTTCACTTTACTCTCATCTCATTCCCTGTAGTGGCACCATGACGCATTTCACTGACACTTTAGCACACATTTCACTGACACTCTGTAACACATTTCACTGACACTATAGAACACATTTCACTGACACTATAGAACACATTTCATTGACGCTATAAATTATCACTGATCGGAACTGTTCACTGCACTGTAAAACCATAACTTCACTGACTCACCTCGCTTCACTGATACAACAGTTCAAATAAGTCAAATAATTATATCCTTATGCATACTTATAAACAGAACTACATTTAAACTAAACATTTCTAGTCTAAGGCCCTCTTACGCGCTATTTTTAAATAATTTACAATTCAAACCAAGGAAGTAAACTCGTCAGGCTAGACAAATACATGTCACCTTAAAAAATTAAATGTTGAATGTCACCTTAATTTTAATTTGCACTTTATACACAACTTTTTAAATTATTCTTGAATCTCCTTTAGGAAGGACAGCCCTCAAAGACCGCTGCAGGTAGGTCATTCCAATCATTTATAGTTCTAGTATGGTACGATAATTCAAGAAAGTCATCTTCACTCGAAGAGCTCACGATTGCAACGGACTCGAATCTCTTGCCGAAAGATAGTATCGTTTTGGTGTGTAGAAAAGATGGTATCTTAAGATAAAAGTCGCGCATCGCATTGATGGTACGATACAAATATAATCGTCCTGGTGTGCAGCCCGCCTGTCTTGAAATTCCTCCATAGACTACCTGTATTTTATCCACACCTCCAAAATTTCAGACTGCTTTCTTAATGGTGGGGTCGCCACAATGGAGGAACTAAGGTAACGGAGAACATCACAAAGGCATCCGTGCATTAGATCAGTGTCGAATCCAAGACCTTGGCAACATTGAAACTGAACTGCAGATGATGCTGACATTTTATTTCAGCTCTCACACACAAAGCGCAGTGGCGGCTCGTGGCTGAAAATGACAGTGTGCTACAATATAGGAAATTTACTTTTAAAAAGTTGTTAAAATTTGGTTGATCTACTCACTATTGGAACAGTTTGAAGTTCATGCTGCAGAATCTGTCAATCAGTGTTCCCGACACAAAAATTGTATCTCTGTCAGTCTAACACCTGGAAATCCGTCAGAATCCGTTAAAATTAAAAATAAATAAGACCCACTTAATATATCTATCTAAAAATGAAAGCAAATATTAACGCAACTTTCTTACCAATCTTGATTAAAATAATAATAATTAATCTACATCATCTGCCTCTAGTTCTGTAGTTTATGTGCTGGGTTGGTCTACGTTCCCTCAAAAATTAAACAATTAAAAATTCAAAAGACGATGTAAATCGTAATTTCTGCCAGAAAATCCGTCGCCAGTCAAAGCCATTCTTTTCTCATCCGCTACATTGAAATTCCATCAATTTTAAAGGAACTGATGGAATTTCCGTACAGTTGAAAACACTTCTGCCAGTTACTTTGGAGTTCAACCCCTCCATGTCGGCAACCAGCAATCAAAATTTTAAATTCGAATAGCATTCCGGTGCATTCAAGCCATCTGTAGGAAGGTTGAAGGAGCAGAATAGGAGTACAGCATCTTTTAATTGAATTGTATTAAATATAGTAGATAGATAATTTGTAGAAACAAAAGCCGCCCTAAATAAGGGTTCGATAGATCGGCCTACTAATCAATTCATAAAGAATAATAAGTAAACAAAACAATTTTGTGACACTTGGAAAGAAAGAAAAAACATTAAGATAAGAAAACGTAGGAAATAATTTACAATAAAAATTTTGTTGGGTACAAATGATTACTAATGTAATGCTTGCTAAGGATGATTTTAACACGTGAGATCCTATGGCATCAATCGTTGCATCAGAAATTTTATATTGTTTAAGTTGATTTAAAGTTTCACGTGGGATCGTGCCACGGGCACCGAACATGAGCCCAAAAACTGTCCAATGTGTGATGTGGTATTGTGCTCCAAGATGCTGACAACAAGGCTCGTAGATGACTTGTTTTTCACGACACACCTCTTGTGGCTGTTGCTCATGCATCTCAAAACGGATTGTGGGATCAAGAATGACACCCTTATCCTTCTGCCGATCAATTATGATGATATCAGCACGTCTAGTAGAGCCATCAGAAGAGACGCAACCAACCTCCTCATAAACCTCATAGGAAGCATTCTGACGGATTGAAGCTGCGATGAGAGAACGAACCGTATTATGTCTGTTGATTCGGAGCAATTCTCCATGATGGCAGAAACCCAAGACGTGAGGAAGCGTTTCTTGCTCGTCGCATCTTCTGCAACGGGTTGAGTCAAGAGTTCTACCAGGGAGAGTACGTACAGGTATTGTATTACAGTTCATCTTAATGGCTTGCGTCCACTGACTGCTCGAAAGTCCCTTTTTGGTTGAGATCCACGAATTACCTTTCTTCCAGTGAGAATAGAAAACAACTCCCAAACCTTTACTTTTCAATTTGCTCCATTGATGAAAAGAATTTTCACGCAATGCTTTTCTTAGTTTTTGAGAAGAAATACGTTCAGAGCAATCGAAGGTAATTGGTAATTGTTTGATGCAATGTTCAATTTCGTTTGGAAGATTTCGAGTGGCTGCTACATGAGGGTTGTCAACGTGTAAAAGTCTTTGACAAATATTTAAATGCTGAAGGTAAGCTTCCCACTGGGCTTTAAATACTCCTAAACCTCGCAATCTTCTTGGTGCATACAACATAGCATCCGGGGTGTCAGTAGGAATGTTAATTATTTCCTTAACAGCGCTGTGAATTAATTTGTCAATATCAGATAGAAATTTCACTTTAAGATCTTTTAAAGGAACACATTGGAAGGGGTAAACCAACTGAGGCCATATATATTGATTTAATATATTTATCTTTTGGTCAGGCAAATAAGTTAATAATAAATGTTATAAACAATACATTTCAGTTTTACAGGAAAGTTTAATAATTAGCATAAGAATGATCTGTGATCAGGACTTGTAAAATAGACACAAACTCACAAATAGTACATGACTGCATCTCAGAGATGTCGTGACGTCCGTGTTGTTTGTAGATTGTAACTCATCTATACAAATAGTCAGTCACTCCTAATTGGTTGTGGATTTTATAAAACGCCAATGCGAACGAGTCATTTCAATTCGCTGCTTTGGCTTGTTAGTTCACACTGTTTATAATGGGAAACCATAGATTACGTCATATAACAAGCGAATGTAAGCTCTCTGCGCATGTGCAAGGTTCGCTGCATATCACTGCAGTTCACTGCGATAAGGAAGTCAGCACACATTACCGACTGGGAGTTGCAGACGATGCACAAGCTACAGACCAGGCGTCTCAAGGCCAACGCATGAAAGTTGTCACAGAGAGCGAGTGTAGGTGTAGATAACATAGTCAGCTAAAGAGATAAGAGCAGTACCCGAAGATAGCCGATCGCTGATTAATGTTACAAGCATGAGCGAGCTAAGTTGTAACTGTCGCGGGAGAAATGCCACAAAGCTGCGCTTTTGAGTTGTACTGTCACAATAGACGGTTGTTTTCGGAAGGAATTTCTTAAGTAGTTTGCAATAACAATAATAATAATAATAATAATAATAATAATAATAATAATAATAATAATACGTGTTTATTTTCTAATTATATACTATCAATGAGTAAAAAGAAGACATCCGAAGCATGAAGAACCAAACATGTTACGTAATTATTTAAGCACAAGGAACTGGCCACCTTACTCCATTATTTCCTGGCCTAGTTGACTCATAAGTGGTGCCTTGTTGGTATCACTTGTGAGGTTCAGACCTGTCTTCGGACAGTTGACCAAACAATAACAATATTTCATTTCTAGTAAAGGTTTTTGGTATCGCTCTTTTTTTAAGTTTATACTATATTTTATAAAATAAAATTCAATTAAATAATAATAAAATTACAATTAAACTTGTTGGTTGTTAAAGTAAGTAATGTTACCTTACGCTAATATTAATATATTAATTACAATAATAGTTAAATAATATATTTCGTAATGTTTTCAATAATTAAAAATAACAAACATCTTAGAAATTCACAATTATTTTAAATTAGAACTATTCAAATCTTGAATCTGGTCTCAAATTCTTTTCTCAAGTCCTTCAGTACTTCATTATATCTGTTACACTGGTCTTGATTCAAATCAGGTAACAATTTTAGGTTAATAAAGTGGTAACAGTTACCCACTGAAACTTGCGTCTCCCACAATTTCGCTTCCCTTATGAAAGCTTTTATTTCTTCATACATTTGCGGTAATAAGGACATTCTTTCCTCGGAGATGGACACAATGACTGACTGTTACATCGTAGCGGTTGCAGATGTGTATTCAAACGTCGCGGTCAATGATGTCATCCGGAGATACACGAACAGCTCCTGCATCTTGTTCCATTCTTACATTGAAAAAGAGAAAGAGGAGGAAGTGCTCTGAGAAGGCCCTATTGAGACTAGAGTTGGGCAACACGATTCTTTTTCAGAAGTCGATTCCAACGATTCAATCACACATTACGAATCGATTCTAACGATTCGTTCACGATTCTTCTCAGTCTGCGATTCCAACTATTCTTTTGAATCGTCGCAAGACAGTTTCCTTTGCAAACCACGCGTAGAACAAAAACGTTCTACATCTCTCGCATAGATGGCATAAGAGGCGAGACATTGGATTGTCTCTTTCTCATTGGCTGGAACCATTCAGTATGACCTCCATTAGACTACAAAATTACCCAAGATAATGTCTCTAAATTATAATTTATCAACTGAACGTTATTATGAAGTACATTTTTTGCATTACATCTCTATTTAACTACGCAAATTTCAGGTTTGTGTTCATTATTTTCCATACTTAACAAATGCAGTACATATCTTGATTTCACTCTCGCTCGGGAGCATTCGACACGGTTCGGAAATGTCCGCTGACAGGTTACATCAAACAACGAATAGAATCGTGGGTTACGATACCATGCCGATTCCTTAATATTCTTTTGAATGACGATTCGTTACGATTCTTTTGAACGACGATTCGTTACGATTCTTTTGAACGATGATTCGTTGATACCACGAATCGATTCTTACGATTCTTTATTATTAGTCGTTCGAATGAACGATTCGTTCACGAATCGACCCAACTCTAATTGAGACGTCTGCTATAGACTATAGCAGTTCCCGATTCTGCGTGCATTGGAACGCGTAACACGAATGAAAGAAAGAAAATACGTATAAATAAGATTATGCTAGGGCCGCCACTGACAAAACGTATGATTCGATGAATTAAAATTGTCTGTAGGGGTACAAATGCCTCATTGAAAGAGTCTATATTAGATCATGGCCAAAGCGCGGCACTAAACAATGAAGAGTGCCCAATTTCACTCGCCAGTGAACGCCATCATATCTGACGGCCTGTTTTACATTTAATCTCCGTGATAATATTAGTGGACATTTGTTGCGATGCTGCTCTCAGGTCTCATTTGCCACGGCGCTGTGCACATGACAGCGGCTCGTATCTCTGAGCCTAGGGCGAGGCGGTACGGTCCAGCTCCATTGTGTGCATGCTTTATCTCAGATAAACACATATTAACACAAGATTCGTCTGAATGGCCAACTAGCAGGAAAGTATTCTTCTTCTTTGTTCTTTGGTTTGCACTTCCTCTCTTTAACGAATCCTTGATTACGTAACTTGCAATGACGCAAACTATAAAAATACCTCATAGTTTTCATGTATGAGAAACTATTATAGTATTTTTAAATTCAACTGTAGCTTATCCAGTACAGTTCTCAACTTTTCAACTACAGCAAACCTGTGTTCTGTAGTAGCAGTAGTAGCAGTAGCAGCAGTAGTAATAGTAGTAATAATACCGGGTGTTCACTTCAAAGTGTGTCATGACGTCACTTGTGAGTCAGCGATTTGAAGCGAGTTTCAACTTTTATGTCAGAGAAGTTGCTATTAATCAAGGCGTTCAATCTGAACTTTTTTTTTTAATTCTTATTTGATTTTGATGCAGTATCGGACTTCTTGGGTCCCTGACTGCACTATTATACTCTTATTCCTTGTGTTCTTACTTTAGAATCTCTTCTTCGAACAAATTCGAAGACGTTGATGTCCTTGAAAAAGTTTGGACATTTGTTTGTGCTTTCTTACACTATCACTATACCACCAGTTAGATTTTTACCCAATATCGAAAATAGCCATTTTCGGCGTTCTATACAGTCTCAAGTCGTCTACATTATACTGGGTGTTCATTTCAAAGTGTGTCATGACATCACTTTTGACTCAGCGATTTGAAGCGAGTTTCAACTTTTATGTCAGAGAAGTTGCTATTAATCAAGGCGATCAATCTGAACTTGAGAACGTGTACGGTATAACTTGAACGTCGTAGCAACAGCTGGCGGTCTGTACGGTCTGTGTGCTACCATAACCTCTTTCGAACTGTGTTTTGCGCCGACAAGTCGTACGCAGGGTATTTGTTATCATCGGTTGCGTACGGCAACATTCCACAGTACAAATCAAATGCTCCGTGTCCATGTTGACCGTCCAAGTTAACGTCAACAAATACTGTACGTAAGTAATCATCTTAACCCTCTCCCCATATCCCGACAGTAAGAAAAAAACTCACCTCAGTACGTGTTTCCAAGCCGTTCACATTCCTGCCACTACCGGCGTTACCGTACGTATCGGTAAGTACTCTTCAGAATGAACGCCGTACTTGCTAGGCAACTTCTCTGGCACATAGGTAATACGCCTCTGCGGAAGGGGAAAGGAAAGATTGAATTCTCTAGGCTCATCGGCTAGCCACATGACGGCATACAGCGAGCCACGACACACTTTGAACTGAACACGCAGTAGTAATAGCAGTAGTACCTGCTAGCAATAATACTGTAGTAATATCACACCTCCAATTGGAAATTAATCGGAGTCATGAATTCAGCAAGAGGAACAATCCCTAATGTGTTTTTTTTTTCATTTTCCTAGAATATCACTTGCCTATTGCTTTACTCAAATAATATTAGTTTTCTGTTCTCAAAAACTCCATAAAGATAATAATTAACCATAATTTATATTCTAATACTTGATGCACGTTTAATTTTTATTATCGCCTTTATTTGGAATCATTATTGTAGACGAAACTAGTTCGATTAATTAAAATGTGTCTCAGTGAAACGCATAGCAGAGTCCGTTTACTCCAGTTTCTATTTTATGCTTTTCCAATTCAATGTGGGCTAAAGCGAGGAGATGCACTATCACCTTTACTTTTTAACTTGCTCTAGAATATGCCATAAAGAAAGTTCAGGATAACAGAGAGGGTTTGGAATTCAACGAGTTGTATCAGCTGCGTGTTTACGAGGATGACGTGAATATGTTAGAAGAAAATCCACAAACTATTACGGAAAACGAGGTAATTTCACTTGAAATAAGTAAAGAGATAGATTTGGAAGTCAATCCCGAAAACACAAAGTATATGATTATGTCTCGCGGCCAGAAAATAGCACGAAATGGAAATACAAAAATTGGAAATTTATTCTTTGAAGAGGTGAAAAAGTTCGAATATCTTCGATCAACTGTAACAAATATAAACGACACTCGGGAGGAAATTAAACGCAGAATAAATATGGGAAATACCTATTATTATTCGGTTGAGAAGCTTTTGTCATCCAGTCTGCTCTCAAAAAAAGCCGAAAGTTAGAATTTATAAAACAGTTATATTACCGGTTCTTCTGTAGAGGTTGTGAAACTTGGACTCTCACTTTGAGAGAGGACCAGAGGTTAAAACCAGGTGGCCCGGGTTCATATCCCAGTCGGGACAAGTTACCTGGTGGAGGTTTTTTCCTGGGGTTTTCCTGATCCCAACACGAGCAAATGCTGGGTAACGTTCGGTGCTGGACCCCGGACTCATTCCACCGGCATTATCACTTTCATTTTATTCAGATGCTAAATAAACTGAGATGCTGATACAGCGTCGTAAAATAGCCTAATAAAAAGAGAGGATAAAGGTGCTCGAGAATAAGGGGCTTAGGAAAATATTTGGGGCTAAAATGGGATGAAGTTACAGGAGAATGGAGAAAGTTACACAACGCAGAAGTGCAAGCATTTTATTCTTCACCTGACATAATTAGGAACATTAAATCCAGACGTTTGAGATGGGCAGGGCGTGTGGCAAGTATGGGCGAATCCAGAAATGCATATAGAGTGTTAGTTGGGAGGCCGGAGGAAAAAATACCTTGGGGAAGCCGAGACGTAGATGGGAGGATAATATTAACCTCTTTCCTTAGTAAATATTTTACCAGTTTTGTGAAAAAAGGTGTCATTTTTTTATTTTCGTAAAGAGGTCATTTAATATTGAAGAATCACTGTACATCACTAATTTTCTTACATATCTCAAAAATCACTATGAAATAGACATACATTCATACCTGAATTATTATCCCGAGTTATCTCGTGCATCTTGATTCCAGCTCTGGTAGTCGTCCCACTTTGATTTTCTCCTGAACTATTTACCAACTTATGTTTTTTTATGGATTAATTTATGAGGTACAATACCAGTGCTGTTATCAAGGCGTTAAATGTTGCTTGTCGTGTGACAGACTCGAAAGGAGGGTATGACGCACAGTGGCACATTGTATTCCGGACAGTAATATCTGCTCTCCTGATGAGAGCGTTTTGGGAAGAATGGTGTAGCAGTCATTGAATATTTGTACCAGTACATCTGTTCTTCAGGTTTGTGAATAATGTTCTGCAGTATCACTATGCCCAAAAGTACACGTATTTCAGAGTCTGTAGTAGGCCGCCACGAATTATTTTCAGCATTCTGTGAACACTTATCAGTATGCCGAATCGTCTCTTCGAATATAATTTGATGAGGTCATTATTAAAGAATAATTTAAAAAATTGAGAATTATCGTTATCAGAAACAATGTTAAAATTTCAGGGAATGGGGACCTTGGAGGTGCAGAAGAAATGGTGCCAGATGTCTTCTAATCAAACCGCTGTCGAAAAGACGCGACATCAACTGATTTGAATTTGTTTGTTGGTCTATAACTTCGTCTTCTGATACCGATGTTTCATTTCCTAATCTTCTACAGGAATATATTCCTGATAAAAAGTTTCGGAATCACTAACTTGATCCATCTTTACGCAAAACAGCACAAAAAACACTAAACACAAACAGCAAAAATGGGACTCAAACGAGTTAACTCGGGTTAATAAATTTTGACAAAAGTTACCAACCCGAGTTAACTCGGGTTAATCAGGGAAGTGGTTAAAATGAATTTGAGGGAGGTGGGATATAATTATAAGGACAAGATTAATATTGCTCAGGATAAGGACCGATGGCGGGTTTATGTGAGGACGGCAATGAATCTCCGGGTTCTCTAAAAGCCATAAGTAAGTAGGCCTAAGTATTATAGACGAATCTCAATCACAGACAATTTTCTTAACGGTACAAACTTTGTTTTTGTCATCTGCAGACTATAGTATTACGACATTTTCAATGTGTTACATACGTATTTCCATCTCTCTGGAGATCATACCAGAGTGTTAGATCAGTATCGCTGTTGCAGTGTCTTCTTTCTAGGTGCCACGAATCTCCAAAGTCAAAATCGAACGACGGGAAGGAAGTGTGGGTCGTACAACAAAGGGACCATAAGAAAAATGACTGGAGAGACTGAATGGAGCGCGCTCAGAGATTCGGAATAAATATGAAACCTAACCCGATGTTATGCGATTTTAAAAAAGCGATATTTCATAAAAAAATAATACAGTTCGGCAAAAAAAGCGCTGGTATATGACGTCAATATGCCTGCTCGTTTAAGATAAAAAGAACAGCCCACACAATGCTTTACATGGAATCCATCAATAAAGACTAATATTAGAAACCTTGATAACAGTTCAATACAAGTTATCTATAAATAAAATGCGGTGTAAAGTGTTTAAAACATGGTCCAGAGCTAAATGAAATTCGTAATCCACGGCAACGTGGAGCATATTCAATATACCGGGTGTCTCTAAAATGCTCCAACCAACTTTGTGAGGTCGTTCTACACGCAAAAAAGACAGATAAAATCCTATCTTTTATGTCCGCAACCGAAACATTTCAGAGCTAAATCCTTTCCTTATGTACAGGTTGAAATGTAAGTAATGTCATTAATTTCAGGCAGTTATTCTTTGAGATATTAAAAAAAAAAAACATTTAATACAATTTTTCTCGTTTTTGTATCCTTTACGAGATAAAAATTGTTTCTTACGAAACATTTCAGAGCGTGTTTTAGGAAAGTCATTGATTGAATTCCTAATATATTTAGTCAATTTAATAGAGTAATGTATTACGACAATAAATTATTGAAAGAATTTCAGTTTTGTCCTTTAAATGTGCAGAAATTTAATCCGAACAAATGTATCTTTATGCTCGACCATGCCGAAATGTAGTAATTATACACCTGGTAGCAGCCCTTTAATGGACCTCATTAAAGTACACCTATTCATTAAAGTTCAGGTGTTCCACCAATCAGAAAACACCATTGTAGCAATATGAAAGCGCAAGTATCGATTATTCTCGGATATACAATCTAAAGACAACTGGCTGGAAATCCAATAGGCCTACTGTCGCAGAAGGTTATGTTCTGTCACTATAATAATTAGCGTTAATTGTAAATAATATTCAAATAAATTCAATTTGTCATCTCATTTTTCAATGTCTAAATCAATTTCAAGGTTATATCAAGATTAATTTTTATTTTACTCTCTAGATTATATCAAGGTTAATTACATTTGTTTCTCGGAAAAAATCAATACTTTCGCGTCTGCGCACATCTCACAATTTACGAGATATTGCACAAGGTCAGTTCCGCTCCCCAGTCAGATAAGAATAACATGAATATTTATGAATAATTTCAAGTTAGAAATATGGTCGAGCATAAAAAGTCGTATGAAACTTGCCTATAATGGTAATTAAGACGCACGTATGAAAATTATGAAACTCGCTTGCGCTCGTTTCATAAACAAACATACTCGCGTCTTAATTACTATCATTATTGGCTCCTTGCATAATGTACTATTATAATTGTCGATATTTCAATAGTATTATTCAGGAACTGCTAAGTTAATCCATGTTACAGGGATTTTCTGTATAGAATTACATAAATGTAAAATTATATGACAGCTTCAATTTCACTAATGGACTTACAGAAAAAGACGACTGATTTAAAAAGTATTGTCGTGTGCTAATATAAAATGAAGGGTCCAGGGGAAGAACATGCTAAGTCACATTTTACTGTTTTTACAGGAGAGCAAGTTTAAAGTTTCAAGGTCCATTACATTCTATTGTCTCTGAGTCACCATTTTTCAAATATTTCTGTCTTAATCAAGTTTTTACTCTGTACAATTAAACCACTGAAATCTCTATTGCCTGAGGTATTACATGGCATCCAAAACAAAAAATTGATAAAATTGGACTTAGCACGTTTTTCCCCTGGACCCTTCAAATTTAATCTTTCATAAGTTTTTCGACATCTAGATTGTAAATGCCATTACGTCCAAATACAAATACGTATACTGCACGCTTCTAGAAATGAGTGTGTCCTCCAGTTCAGTGTTAAAAGCGTTTAACTGGAATACAAGCGGTTTAGGTAAGCGTGCGTTATTTCGAGCATTGTGTTTTGTTGAAAAACACCATTTCTCATCTCACTATTAAAACATATTCAAACGAAGAGACAGTAAATGTATAACTCTACGAAATAAAATCAAAAGTTCAACAAATTGTATTATATATTTTTCCTAGCTTCATTTTCTACATCCTCCTTCAATACTGGCCTATTCCAGACTCATAATAATTGTTGTACCTTACACCTTGACTTACTGTAAATTTCGTTTAGCCTTACAATTCATTATTATTTTATACGCTGTTCATTCTTCTATTTGTTCACGTCGGCTTCCTAAGTGACATCG
Source organism: Periplaneta americana (assembly GCF_040183065.1). NCBI lineage: Eukaryota > Metazoa > Arthropoda > Insecta > Blattodea > Blattidae > Periplaneta > Periplaneta americana. Next base: position 10,474,918 of record NC_091129.1, on the reverse strand, counting down.
TGCTAGTGTTCGGAGACGCTCTGGTGACCGTTATAGCCCCACCTGAGTTGTCTCTGCTATTTTTTCAAGGCTGGAGGGTGGCCCACAGATTTGTCCAGTCTTATAATTCCTAAACCCCTGGGGGTTGTACGCCTAATGAACTTGTCTGATCAGCGGTCATTTTCATTCGAAACTTTGAAAATAAATGTTGTTTATTGCAGCAGGAACCGAAACTAAACGAACAATATGCAAGAAAAGCAAGCTACGTATTAATTGTGATAAATAAATTAATGTAAGTGTTAAATATAGAGAAAGCAAAATTATACGCCATATACGTTTTCGGCATTCTAAAATTGTAATGCAAAAAAAAAAAAAAAAAAAAAAACATCTTTTCAGATTTAGCCTACGTTTTACCACATTCGTGACAATTTAAGTATGATTTCTCAACCTCGCCAGCATTTCCGATATTAGCCCTTATTATACAATAATTTGTGGCTTGTGCAGCAAATGCTGCAAACTAAGTTCATTAGACGTTCAAATAAATATTTTTCAGATTTATTTTCAATTAAGAATACCAGACATTCTGAAAGTTATTTGCTTCCATAATAATGAAAGATACTCTCTCTCGAGCCAATACTGAAGAGAACCACGCATATAAATATCTACACCACACCGCCATTAAATATATGAAAAAGACCCAACCCCACTTGATTAATAACTATAAAAATATTTGATTATTAATAATATTATTATCTTACGTAACTTTTATAGCTTTCAGTAACATATACTCCATATATACTAGTGGCTTGTGCAGCAAATGCTGCTGCAAACTAAGTTCGTTAGACGTTCAAATAAAATATTTTCAGATTTATTTTCAATGAAGAATACTTGTCTTTTTAATAGTTATTTGCTTCCATAACAATGAAACATACTCCCTCTGAATGGATTTTTTTAGGCCAAATACTTTCGCTTGAACCTATCCAACTTCAGTTTTTCAGTTTCAATGCGAAAACGCAAGTATCAATGTCAGGATGATAGCAGTAGCTATTTCAGGTCATTGTGGATTGTAGGCAAAAGTTAAAAAAAAATGTAATGTTTGCTAAGCTTTCGAACAATAGCATTTTCGTATAGCTGCTGCATGTAGAATTTGAAATGTAGAGCGTAAAATCATTCTATCCTACTAAGAGATCTTGCTGAAATGATCTGGAGACTACAAAACTTTCTACGCCTCTTATTTTATCAGTAAGTAATACCTTTTGATCTTTCCTTAGGAACAGTAATTTTTGCGCTCTCTCGAGCCAATACTGAAGACAATGACACATATCAATATCTACACTACACCCCCATTAAGTATATGAAAAAGACCAAACCCCACTGGGCTAATAAGTATAACAATATTTGATTTTTAATAACAATATTATTATCTTACTTAAGTTTTGTAGTTATATATAGCAGCCACTCAGTAAATTATAGAAATGAAGATCTAAATTAAGATATTCTCTACATTTACTTACATAACCTCAAAACGTTTCACTTTCATGTCATCAATATAGCATCAATATTATGTACAATTAATGAAAAATAGATGCATCATGATATTAACTATAATAATATTTAATTTCTAATGATAATAATGTCATCAAACCACCTCAAGTTTCGTAGATTTGAATATCCAATACACAGTTGTACTCAGAAAATTATTATACACTGCAGAATCATTTTTAATAACAAATTGAATTGAGCTCTAGATATGTCGGCAATCCTGCAGGTCATGGCCTTCGTGTAATAGCCTATTGTTTATTGTAGTGTGTGTTTTGTTCTGAAAGTCAGTCAAGTCGGCCGTGATTCGATAAAATTAGTTCTCAAAACTGACAACAGATGGATTTTGGAAAATAGAAAAATTGTGTAGGAAAATTGACATTTCACTGAAAACTACTACTTTTCCGAAAAACTTTAGGTTCCAAGCTTCAAAATGAGGGACCATTTATTAAAATCCGTTCAGCCGTTTTCCCGTAATTTCCATTACCAGTTCAAATTATATATATAGATTATATAGCCGCCACTCAGTAAAATATAGAAATCAAAATCTAATTTAAGTTATTCTCCACATCTACTTATATAACCCCAAAACGTTTCACTTTCATATCATCAATATAGCATTAATATGTTGCCCATTGTGCAACTCAAACCAAGAAATGGATTCGGAACACCTCAAAATCTGTGCTTCAGTGGCTGGCCATGATAATATATTTGAAAAATATTGGAGTGCAAGAGGTCAAATGACTTTATTGTCAAACGCCTGGCATTAGAAAACAACAACACATAGCATTAATATGTACAATTAATGAAAAATAGTCACATCATGGCATTAACTACAATAATATTTCATTTCTAATAGTAATAATGTCATCAAACCACCTCAAGTTTTGTAGTTTTTAATATCCAATACACAGCTGTACTCAGAAAATTACATACCACAGAATCGAACCTGTAAATTATTTTTAGTAAGTTAAGTTTTTAATAACCAATTTAATTTGAGCTCTAAATATGTCAGCATTCTTGCAGATCATGGCCTTCGTGTAATATTGTTTACTGTAGTGTGTGTTTTGTTTCATTCTGAAATGCAACACGGCCGACTTGATGCTCGCTTCGCTTCTCCTGAATGCAATTAGCTAGTTCTCAAAACTGACGAAAGATGGATTTTGGAAAATGGGAAAATTATGTAGGAAAATTGACATTTCACTGAAAACTACTATTTTTCCGAAAAAGTTGGGTTCCAAGCTTCAAAATTAGGGGTCATTTATTAAAATCCGTTCAGCCGTTTTCCCGTAATTTCCACTAGCAGTTCAAATTATATATATATATATATATATATATATATATATATATATATATATATATATATATATATAGATTATATTGGCTTGATTTTATAATACGCAATAATCGTATACAAAACACGGAACGTGCTTGCTTAAGTGTGTCAAATTCGCTTCCGTTGTCTGTACTTGGAACACGTCGACTACATTCTGTATGGGGCGTCGTATGTTCACCTGAGACTAATACAGGGACATCATTTTATTTTTACTTCAATTTATATTGTACCTGAGTTTTTGAATGTACTTCACTCCCACCCCTTCTACTGGTAAACTTCCAACCGTTCACGACACAGAGCAGAGGGCGCGTAAGCAGTACTGAGTGAGTACAGTACGTTCCAGAAATACGTTCGCGTTTTCCAGTGACGAAAGAGCTTTCAATATTGAATCATATTTTCGCACAGGTACTGTCGTAAGTTTGCCTACGTCGCATCCCAGTTTCCCCCCACCTGCTTCTGTTCGTCCCTCTGTAAAGTCTAGTAGCTGGGCTGTCTTAGCTCTTTTCTGAAAACATCAATTTCTGTTAGGAATTGGACGTCTACGTAATATTACACAAGTGTTTAAAATAACTTAAAAGGGCCTCGTTAAGTAATTAACTGTCACGTGATCCCCCCCCTTTCTACGACCCTGCGACAAAACCACTTGAACGGACAGTAGGTAGATAGCATTTCTGAGTAATTTTATCTTTTCGGATCGGGCAGAAGTGAAGATTGAATTTACAATACGTAAGGTACTCTTTTATAGAGTAGGTACAGAATTATTTCAACACGAGTTACTCGTACGAAGGACGAAACTGGTAATTGGAATTAGGTAAAATAGTGTATAGTGTGATAATATGCACAAAAGAACTGGAGCCTGTATCGAAATGAATGGCCACCATTTTCAAAAATGTGTTTAAATATCCATATTATGATAATTTTCAATTTAACTTCATTCTCTATATAGTACGCTAATGTGCTGCAACAGTACAATATACAATGCATAATTAATACGTCCGAATGGATAGCTCAATTCGTGAGTAAAAACACTAAGTGTTAATACAGTACTGTATTTTGATTAAACAAAAACCTAATGAAAATTATCAAACTCAATATTGCGATATTTCCTAGTTTACATAAATGGATGAACTATTTTTCTTCCCTCCTATACCTACTCCAGTCGTGGAAGGGGTAGAAAACGGTGTTTCCTGTTTCAATCATTAATTCAAAGGTATAACCAGATTAATATTAAAAATGTTAGTAAAAATAAAATGATGTCCTGTACAAATATACCGATGTCACGGCCCTACTCATGACTCGTGTATACTCCCTGTGTTCCAGACTTCAGTCTCGCGAATTGGTGACCCTAAGTCGCAGTGTGATCATTAGACTTCGTTGAATTGCCACACGCAGCATGCAATCAGGTTGCCGATGTACGGTAGTAAAGAGGAGGTGAGCGACCGCCCGGTCTCGTAGTATAAACAGTTCACGTTAAGAGATGTGACCGGTCCAAATAGAGCAGCTACAGCTAATGTATACCTATGTAAGCACTTGTTTTTGCATTACTGTAGTTGGAATAGTCAAAGTTTAACATTTGTTCAGTGCAGACAAGAATTCAATCAAACGTACTACAATGAGAATCCTAAATAATTGTCCCTGGAATACCCTTACCCCCGCAGCCAGTTTTGACCCGTTGGGGAACGTGTTAATTATTATGCAGAACATTACGGCAAAATAATGGAGGTAACTTATACATTGGATAGCACAGACAGTTCCGCTGTTGCAGCTGTAAAATCATTGCCTTCTAAACAGCTATTGGGAGATATTCTGTTCATTGAATCTAATTTTAAAATCGTGTCCAAAAGCATCATCCTGTTAGAATCGTCTAAACTACAACTCTCAGAAGCCCTTAATATAGCGGATAAAGTATCACAAACCGTTGTCCAAAATAACAATTCACTAATTTCAGAAAAAGTGAAATGTAAGTTGCGAAACATTATTGCTAAAAATTCTGCCTATTCACAACTTCGTATTATAAATGATGCACTATCAGGTCACGACAAGACATCTGAAGTTGGTGTACTAAAAAGTAGTGACTTTCCGTTCTTCAAATATGTACGTATTACATCGTGTGATGTTGAACGTACATTTTCCCAATATAAAAAATGTGTGTAAGTGACCATCGGAGGAGGTTACTTTGCAGTCGCTGAAAATGTACGTAACTCTTCACTGCAATGTACATATTCAAGAATGATGTATCTTACATTAAATTTTAAGAGTAAATATATCTCACTACAAAATAATTGTGTATTTACATGTTTAGACATTTCCTACTTCAATGATCATTCATTATATTTCTTGAATGCAGGATACAGGTTTTATTGTAACCGCAGTATACTGCTCAGAGTTTACATCAGAGGCATACTCCATCCTTTGCACGCTCCCTTGTCATACAGTCTATACCGCGTGCGTAGTAAAACTTGCGATTCTCGTGGCAATTCCACGAAGTCTACTGATCATGATAATAAAACAATGTTTTCAGGTGCTGAAACGTGTTTTACATTTACAATCTGAAGTTCACAAGAAGCTTTGAAATGCTCCGTAAAGAATTCGCAAAATGTGCCACTATATAAAAAGGATTCTGACCACGGAGACTAATAAGGAAAACCGGCGCGATCGACCCGTGTAACACTCGCAGACAGTTTTCGGGCCTGAGTATGATTTCATGAGTCCCATCGGACGCATCTTTACCGGAGTCGATGATTACAGCGGCGAGCGAAACTCCAAAACACTGGCCGATCGCAACTGTTTACGGTTATGGGTGTAAAGCACGCCCCAGTCGCCTGTGGTAGGAAGTGCCAAAAGACGAGGATGAAACCGAAATATATTGTTTGAAGCATCGCAAATGTATTGGGCGATTTGGATTTATGTGATCACACGATGCAAATATGAAACATAAAATCCTATAGAGTCGTCTATGTGATTTGTAGGTCGTCGGTATTCACTGTTGTGAAAATGACAGAGATCTTTATTTGTTGATGACATACGCCAGTCATGTCAGTTGATGTCCACAGGAGCAAGCGCGCGCTTTAGAGCTCAGGAGAGCCTGAGCGCTTTACAGCGGAAAGGAAAGAGACAGACGATAGAGATAGTATATGCCGCTTGGTCGAGCTATATTCAGGGATGGCCAGCACTGATTCAATAGATAAAGGGAAGAGAACTTATTAAAACTGTATCCATGGTAATTTTTAGATTTGCCTGAGAAGTATAATTGCATTATAAGAATGTAAGTTTTAATTTTAATGCTCATTTTTCACAAGTTTGATTTTTTTATTCAAAAGAAATATTTTCTCAAATTTTCGTATAGAAAAGTGAAATTTTCAGGTATAGGCCTATTCATTTAGTAGCCTTACAGAATGTTTTCGTAACTCTAATACTCCGTAAATACATATTGAAAGTATTGAAAATTTTGAAAATATTCGCATGGAAATAATTGTTTGTAAGGAAATGAAATTAACAAAGCAACTACTGTTACATCATAAGCAAAAGATACGTCCCCATTTGTTGTAAAAATGTCAGCTCTATAGCTTTAGGAGATTTCGAGAAAATAATTTAATATTCTGATGATAGGAAGTTGCTCACAAATATCACCTTAAATGCTTAATGCGATAAGAGTTTTGTTATGTAATATTAGTTACACTTAAAACAGATACAGTACCTAGGTAACTTTGCTTTGTACTGTAATATTGTTTTGATTAGTTTATTGATTACTTTTGTAAGATTAAAGATACCATCAATATAAATGCCAACTTATCATGTCATACTCAATCTCTTTCTTTGGAATATCACTTTCTTTATGAATGATGTGTTTCATCCACTTAATACAGTATAATATTATACTACTATGGAATTTAAGTGAATATTCCTTCTTAACTCTCTATTATGTTATTAAGATTTAAAACACAAGTGCAATATTATGAAATCAGTGTTAGTACTTTTGTTTTACAGACAATATAGATAATATTAAACAGAAAGAGGCCATATAAAAATAACGACATAAAATTTCACGTTCCGTTTTCTTAATCCAACAGGTTGCTTATTCATATACACGACCCTTCATCTTTCCATACTCAGCGCATGCTGCCCGCGCACGTCAAGGACAGAAAAATGCGCTTGTTTTGACATCACTGCTCTAGAGCAAAGGTAAAAAGCAAAGGTGATAGTGTATCTCCTTGCTTCAGCCCACAGTGAATTGGAAACGCATCTGACAGAAATTGACCTATACGGACTCTGTTGTACGTTTCACTGAGACACATTTTAATTAATCGAACTAGTTTCTTGGGAATACCAAATTCAATAAGAATATCATATAAAACTTCTCTCTTAACCGAGTCATATGCCTTTTTGAAATCTATGAATAACTGATGCACTTTACCCTTATACTCCCATTTTTTCACCATTATCTGTCGAATACAAAATATCTGACAAATAGTCGATCTATTACGCCTAAAACTACACTGATGATCCCCAATAATTTCATCTACATATGGAGTTAATCTTCTCAAAAGAATATTGGACAAAATTTTGTACGACGTCAACAAAAGTGATATTCTTCGAAAGTTACTACAGTTAGTCTTGTCCCCCTTCTTAAAGATAGGTACGATTATGGACTCCTTCCATTGTTCTGGTACAATATCCTTTTCGATAATAATAATAATAATAATAATAATAATAATAATAATAATAATAATAATAAATTAATAAGACGACAAGTTTTTGGATGGGCTCATGTAAGTTATAGCCACTAAGTGAAGTGGTCCTGGTTCTTTACTTTCGATTCAAATATACTTGACAAAAGTAAAAAAAAGTAATAGAGCATAAAAGAAAGAGAAAAGAAAGAACGAAAATAAAATCATGAAGGGAGACATATGAAAAGCAGGAAAGTTAAGAGGAAAGAAAGAAATAAAGAAGGAATAAGACTGGAAACGAAGAAAGAATAAATACAGCATAATTAGCGTTTCAGCTAAATATCTAGGAGACTCCAGTTCGACTCTGGTAGAGGACTGAACATTCAATTTCTTTTCGTAGAGACTAGATAAACCGAAGAAATTGATGTCTACTCTAAACAGTGAATTCTGATCTACAGTCGAATCGTACATGCGATGTTAGGATGAAAGAGGCGTTCTAAGTTTACAATTCAGTCTTGGTCTAAAGTTTGTCACTTCAAGTAACACGATCGCGTACAACAGCCGGTTTTACTACTACCTCCCTCCTTCGCAGCGGACGGGTTAGACAATGGAACTGAAAAGAACAAATGAAGTTCTCCGGGTTCAAGTGCTTTCTTTCATTCTATTATGCGATTACGTGACGTTATCAATTGTTGCAAACAAACCCTTTGTTTTGTGTGACGCAGAATATAAACTTCACTCATAAGCATGTCTGTGCAAATCGAGCTTAATAGACTGCCAACGTCGTGGTTATGCATACTGCATGACTGCACAAAACATTTACACAGCTTACAGCAGTAAAATTTTGGAAATATTCAACATTTTTTTTTTGTATTTTTACAACTGTAAAGCATTTACATAATAAAATCTACAATTAATTATTTCCATTATTCTTTTACAGAAATAATCAAAATACCTACATCAACAACATAGTCTAGGTTCTTTTACCTATTCCGTCAGGAAATTTTTTTTCTCAATAAAAAATTTTAGAAAATTTAATATTGACGATTAATAAAAAAATATATATTCCTTGAAGGAATAGGTAAAAACTCCTAGACTATGTTGTTGATGTAGGTCTTTAATACATTCCAGTATCTGCTTTATAGATAATGTAACTTAATTTTATATCGCAATCTGCACTATGTTCATTGGGGTTACGACTTTTTGCAAAATAATTGATCTTCTGTATCATAAACCGATGAACTTTTGCTAAAAAAAAATACGAAAAGGGTTTTAAAGTCACCCACAATACGAATTTTCTAAAATCGTACATACAATATGTATTATAAGCAAGTAGTAGAACTATGACTTTCTGGAGCTTCTAGAACTTTCTGGAACATTCAGGATGTTTCTACAAGTTTCTGGATTGTACAACCTTCTACAGCTTTGAAGAGCATTTTGGAACTTTCTAGAACTTGGTAAAAGTCTGTAGATGGCGTGATGATATGAAAATTCTATTTCATTTAACTCAGTGGTGGGCAAAATGGATGCAGCCCACAAGACAGGATTTAAATGGCAACTACATACTGTGGGAGGGGTTGCACTCTGCAGTGCAGTGACGGATTTACAGACAGTTGCGCCACTACACTCCTACCTACCATATGTAATTAGAATAGTCCATTCACGTGATATTTAATTAATCATTTTTCAAAGCAATTTCTTTGAAATTGGGCTTTATATCTGTGCATGCTATTTTCAGTTGCGCAAGGAGATGAGCATCGCTTAAGCGGGATCTGTGGCTGGACTTTATAAATTTCATTTTAGAAAACAGCTGTTCGCACTGGTAGGTAGATGAATACATACCGTCATTTCCCATAACTATGGTCCTGGAACACAACTATGGTCCACGATATAACCATTCAAAGATCATTGTAGAAGTAACATAGACCGTTCGTAGATAGCTGCAGTGACTTGAATTCAAACTACAGTACAGCAAGAATATAGATACACTAGGTACTACGTTATGGAGTACAACATTTGAATAGTTGTATCGTGGACAATAGTTATGTTCCAGGACCATAGTTATGGGAAATGACGGTACTCATTATTTTTAAGCAAACTGTCTAAGCAGTGGATATGTAGTACTGGACATCTTTTAAAAAATTTTAGCCCCCAGCAGACCTTCACATTCTGCTTTCAAGAACCCATCATTCTGCAAATCCAATACCTCTAACTGCAATTCTGGGATAATATTTTCAATTTAAACATGAAAAGGCGCGGCAAAGACATTGAAATCTTTCTCCATCCTTTGAAAATCACTGAACCTGTGTTCTTTGAACTCGTATAACAGGTGATCTATTTTAAGAATGTACATATTTAAATTCGCGTCCTGAATATTTATAACTAATCCTAAACATGAGAAATGAAAGAACCGCCTTATTCTAGTGTGTTGAGTTTCTGGCTTTTTGGTTGGATGTGCAGTATTTCCATATCTGTGTTGATGTCTCTGTAGGTGTGGTTGGCATTTGTGATATGTTCTGCATATGTGGAGGTGTTTTGTAATTTTGTTATGGCTGTAATGTGTTCTTTGTAACGTGTTTGAAATGATCTGCCTGTCTGTCCTATGTAGAAGTTGTTGCAGGTGTTACATTTGAGTTTGTATACGCCTGCGTGGTTGTATTTGTTTGTTTGTGTTGTTTATGTGTTGAGATGTTTTTGTAGAGTGTTATTTGTTCTGTATGCGATGTTGTAATTTAATTTCTTGAATGAGGTTGCAATTTTATGTGTGTTTTTGTTTTCGTATGTTAGTGTGATGTATTTTTTTTACCACTAGAACAATATGAAATATACTGACACACGAAAACACTCCCCAACGATATTCTCAACACACAACTCCATTTCAAAACACATTCACACTCTTTGACTCTACACTACGAACGCGCCCACACAGGAAACAAGAGGCGCCAAGACCAACAACGACCAGTTCTGAAGATGACCCAAAATAGGTCGAAACATGTTAACAAGGTACGTTAAATTTAACACAAGAAAGTCTTATCATACATATTTCGAAGTGATACAGTGTTAATAGTTGTGTTAATCAAGATGGAGAAACTTCAGCTTAGATTTATTTTGTCTAACAAAATATAATAGTTTTATATTATGCTGTAATTATGCTAAATACGCCACAATGTTTTTTGTTATGTAGCCATTCGTACTTCATATGTGGGTTTGTAATTTTGTATGTTTTTTTTTTTTAATTTCTTATGTTAAGCTGTAGCAATAAACTGTGCTGTTAATAAAAAGTGCTTCAAAAACTGAATACATACTATACAATTACATAATTAGAAATTGAAAAATAACGCTTTTAAAATACTTTGATTTCCTTAGGGGGCCTACCCTACACGCGTATCGATAACACTGAATTTTCGGTTTGGGGGTGACCTTTTTCAGAAACCAAATCAAATGAATACATTTTTCATTACTCGTGAGCGATAGTTCATCGATTTATGATACAGAATCATGGGGTTACAAGAAAATCATAACCTAATGTTCATAGACTATTCTCTTTAACTGTTGTAATGTGTTAGATTATTGAATTTTGTCATAGAAAGTAAAAGCATTCAAACGAACACAGCTGCACTTTCAATCCGAAACTGGGTGACGCATTCTATGTGTCAATGCTTCCCCGATATAGCGCAGAATTTGTTTAATACCTACTATTAATCGATATTGTAACGATAATTTGTTGTAACTGCCATGCGTTTACTCCACCTCATAATACTTGTCATACACTATATTTTCGCTCCCTTTAATCTCATTACTTGTTCCATATAGGCTTGTTTTCGCGTTTTTTTTTTGTCACAGACACACTTTCAATGGACATTAAATTCTCTCGCTCAGAATCGAACATGGTTTAGTTCAATTGATAGCAACAAATATTGTCAATAATCCCAAGCAAGGACATTTATAATTATTTATTTATAAAGGATTTTCCCTATGTATTGTGGGTCCCTATCACCACGGCATGGCGCGTCCTCAGGTTGCGGATCGAGGAGACGGCCTCCAGATATGGAGGGTAGCTGTGAATATATTGAATAAGCAGTCGCGGACAGCCGATGAGGGGTGGTCCTCCAGCTTGGGGGTTGGGCGAAGGGCTAACAACCCATCACCGTAAAAACAGCTTGTTACGAATCCTTCAAATAAGAAACTGGGAGTATAAGGGTACAGTGCGTCAGTTATTCATGGATTTCAAAAAGGCATATGACTCGGTTAAGAGAGAAGTTTTATATGATATTCTTATTGACTTTGGTATTCCCAAGAAACTAGTTCGATTAATTAAAATGTGTCTCAGTGAAACGTACAGCAGAGTTCGTATAGGTCAGTTTCTGTCAGAAGCGTTTCCAATTCACTGTGGGCTAAAGCAAGGAGATGCACTATCACCTTTACTTTTTAACTTTGCTTTAGAGTATGCCATTAGGAAAGTCCAGGATAACAGAGAGGGATTGGAATTGAACGAGTTACATCAGCTGCTTGTCTATGCGGATGACGTGAATATGTTAGGAGAAAATCCACAAACGATTAGGGAAAACAAGGGAATTTTACTTAAAGCAAGTAAAGAGATAGGTTTGAAAGTAAATCCCGAAAAGACAAAGTATACGATTATGTCTCGTGACGAGAATATTGTACGAAATGGAAATATAAAAATGGGAAATTTATCCTTTGAAGAGGTAGAAAAATTCAAATATCTTGGATTAACAGTAAAAATATAAATGGCACTCGAAAGGAAATTAAACGCAGAATAAATATGGGAAATGCCTGTTATTATTCGGTTGAGAAGCTTTTATCATCCAGTCTGCTGTCAAACAATCTGAAAGTTAGAATTTATAAAACAGTTATATTACCGGTTGTTCTTTATGGTTGTGAAACTTGGACTCTCACTTTGAGAGAGGAGCATAGGTTAAGGATGTTTGAGAATAAGTTGCTTTGGAAAATATTTGGGGTTAAGAGGGATGAAGTTACAGGAGAATGGAGAAAGTTACACAACACAGAACTGCACGCATTGTATTCTTCAACCTGACATAATTACGAACATTAAATCCAGACGTTTGAGATGGGCAGGACATGTAGGACGTATGGGCGAATCCAGAAATGCATGTAGAGTGTTAGTTGGGAGGCCGGAGGAAAAAAGACCTTTGGGGAGGCCGAGACGTAGATGGGAAGATAATATTAAAATGGATTTGAGGTAGGTGGGATATGATGATAGAGACTGGATTAATCTTGCTCAGGATAGGGACCAATGGCGGGCTTATGTGAGGGTGGAATGAACCTCCGGGTTCCTTAAAAGCCAGTAAGTAAGTGATAATAAGGAATCTAGTAACTTTTGAACTAATGTTTGGCTTAATTCCATACCCTTCAGCTAGCAACACTGGTATCAATTAGTTCTATAGGTATCTACAAACTTGAATATCACTTTCGCCGACACGTCCCATCGAAACTCTGCTTCTTGTCACACTTCCCCCATATATTCTTAATTTATCAAAGAAATATCGTATTTCAATCCCTCTCTTATTTTTCATTTCCTGAGAAACTGATAGTACAGCATGTATTGTATCGTATTTCACACAGTCCCCAAGGAAAGGAAAAAATCCAATGTCTTCAGAACTTGATAATATGGATGGGTAGTTTAATATATACTCCACATTCAATCCATCGTTGTCGGAAAGTTTCATGAACATATTTCATGAATTATTTCTGAAAGTGAGAAGCTCAAAGTATAAAATTAAGCTTCAATGTAAATCTGGGTATTCAGTTCAACAAGTTGAAGTACATACCTAATTCCAGTGAAAGATTGTTCAGAAGTTGGTAGATTCGCTATACAGGGTGGAAGTGAAATAGCCTTGCAGATTTCCAGAGCGAATAGCTCATGTTGTATGTAACAAAAAAACCGAGATCAGATGTAAAAGGAAGCTACTACTCCCTTTCATTTGGAAAAACGAGTGGACACTTTGTGAAGTTATACAGGAAATTGACTGAAAGCAATTTGCATATTCATAATAGCTTTAAATTATATCTCATAAATTCTTGTAACAAAGACAGCAGGGCAGATATAGCGTAGATAAGATTGAGGGCATGGAAGGGTAATAAAATTGTCACTGAAGGAGGAGAGCGCCTCTATCCTTTGTGTGGGGAAAAAGGACTCCTGGAGACATATTTTATCCCAGTGTGATGAAACGGAACATATCCGGAGAAAATATCCACCACCTTCGACTTTAAGCCAGAATAGGAGTTCGCTTGCATGTCTTGACGTCATGGGGAATAGAGAATACGAACAAAAGACTGGATTGTTCCTCTTGAAGGCGAGACAGATTAGAACTTCAGCTGTTGACGTTTATAATGTGAATTGACGAAGGATAATGCTAGCTATTGAATTATACACTTTTATGCCTGTTTGTATGTTAGGCTAGGATATATTATATAATGTGCTTTGTTTGTGTCATTTTCATATTAATCTGTGTGATCGTTTGGAGTGTGGTTGTATCTAATCATAGACGAGGTGGGTGAAACCTACAAAGTAGGTAAGTAGATAAGTAGGGCTAGGATTTTGATGAAATTGCACCTTTTTTCTAGTAAGCCAGAAACATAGCTGCTTTAGTATTTTACATGTTATGTGATAAACTGAGTGTTTTAAGACATATTCGTTAGGGCATTTTTTGCATCTTTTGCCTGTTTCAACTTACAAGAAAATCTTTTGTTTTATTCGGTCATTTTTTAGGCATTTTCATTTAATTTTGGCCATAAATCCCCATTATTAATGTAAAATAATGTTTATTTACTTTAATATTTTCTTTACATATTTTGTCCATTAATACCCATTATTTTGTATAATATTTTAATCGTTTTTCTACACAAATATTGCCATTTTACCGCAGTACACCCCATGTAATGGATGTCCAACCACCCCTTCAATATAGACTCATCTACACCTGTTAATTCCGGATAAGAGTGGCCTTGTGAAAACTAAAAGTAAAGTAAATCCATGGCGCTACAGCCCATGAAGGGCCAAGACCGACCAGTTGACTGCTGACCTCACGTTCACATGCCGAAGCAGAGGTCAACGATGATATATGGAAACTACATCACGTAAAATAATTAATTAAAGTGTACTACTTAGAAAAAATTATGTAAAATTTAATTTAATTACTAGTCTAAATATTAAGTAGTACAAAATCTCTTTTCCTACTAACCCAATTATATAAGATCAATTTTAGGGCATTTTAATGGCTTTTTTTCAGATTATTAGGTCATAAATGCATTGTTTTAGGACATTTTTTCATGATTTATAGGTCATCAAAATCCTAGCCCTATAGATAAGTAATTAGACGGAAATATACCCATATACTGTACTGGGTGTTCATTTCAAAGTGTGTCATGACGTCACTGTTGTTGGGTCACCGATTTGAAGCGAGTTTCAGCTTATATGTTAGAGAAGTTGCCTATTATTTAAGGCGTTCTTCAATCTGAACTTGAGAACGTGTACGGTATAACTTGAACGTCGTAGCAACAGATGGCGATCTGTACGGTCTGTGTGCTACCATAACCTCTTTCGAACTGTGTTTTGCGCCGGCAAGTCGTACGCAGGGTATTTGTTATCATCGGTTGCGTACGGTAACATTCCACAACACAAATCAAATGCTCCGTGTCCATGTTGACCGTCGAAGTTAATGTCAACAAATACGTAAGAAATCGTCTTAACCCTCTCCCCATATCCCGACAGTACGTATTTCCAAACAGTTCACATTCCTGCCACTACCGGCGTTACCGTACGTATCGGTACGTACTCTTCAGAATGAACGCCGTACTTGCTAGGCAACTTTTCTGCCTCATAGGTTATACACCTCTGGGGAAGTGTAGGAAGATTGAATTCTCCAGGCTCATCGGCTAGCCACATCACGGCATACAGCGAGCCATGACACACTTTGTACTGAACACCCAGTATATTTGATACTTATAGTATACTTATCGGACTCAACATGCCTTTGAAAAAATAACTACAAAGTAGGACTTGTTTTTATACAGCACGTACGGTCAGAAGACCGTGCATTGTATTTAAGAGAAAATTATTATAGTGTACTGCATTTGTATGTATAATATTGCTGAATACATCCATATATCTATCTAGTAGCTTTTAAGCATACAATTAATGCACTGTGTGGTACAGTACCTGAAGCTGCGGACTGATCACAGTCCGCCCGCACTCAGCGGTTTTCAGCAACATGGAACGTGCGTTTGGAATGAGGAATAATCTCCTGATAGCAGAAATAAAAAGCTTTTATAGCTTTCCGCTCTCCCACACTAAATTCGATAGAGAATTACCAATACTATCGGTGGACACGACGGTTCTGAACAAAATCGAGAGAGTCGTAGAAATCTAATTTATAAAACTATGTGTCGTATATATTTTTAAATTAAAGTTTTGCCATCCGAACGACTTTCCTGGCTGAAGACGTGATCAAATCTCCGTGAATCTAAGCGCAAGATGTGATGGATAAAGAAAACTTTAGTTTAGCTTATCTCGGGATATTTGTGTACTAGCTACCTTAACTTTTATCTGTAGTAATGTCACGAGAGGTCTATTCCAAAACTAGAGCGTGAAAACCGCGCCGGTAACCCAACACTAGAGCGTCAAAAAAGTGATTGGAACCCAACTTGAGAGCGTCAAAAACGCTCCGCGAACCCATGTCTAGAGCGTCAAAACCGCGCCGCTAACTCAAAACTGGAGCGTCTAAAACGCACCGTTAACCTATAACTACAGCGACAAAACCGCGCCGCTAACCCAACACCAGAGCGTCAAAAAAAGCGCAGCTATCCCAATATAGAGCGTCAAAAACACGGCGGTAAGTCACCTCTAGAGCGTCAAAAACTCAACAACCCAAATCAAAGACGCGTCGCTAATCATAATCAAGCGCGGAGAAACCGCGCCGCGAACCCAACACCAGAGCGTCAAAAACGCGCCGCTATCACAAACCTAGAGCGTCTAAAACACGCCGCTAAGCCATCCCTAGAGCGTCAGAAACGCATCAACCCAAACCTACAGCGTCAAAAACGCGTCGCTAATCCAAATGAAGAGTATCAAAAACGAGTCTCTAACCCAATTCTATAGCACCAAAAGCGCACCGCTAACCCAACACTAGACCGTCAAACACGCGCCGCTAAACCAACACCAGAGCGTCAAAACCACGTCACTAACCCATCTCTACAGCGTCAATAATGTGCAGCTATCCCATACCTAGAGCAACAAAACCGCGCCGCTAATCCAACACTAGAGCGTCAAACTCGTAATGCTAACGCTACTCTATAGCGTCAAAAACGAACCGTTAATCCAAGCCTATAGCGTCAATCCCAAGCTGCTAACCCAAACCCGGAGCGCCAAAAAGTCGCCGCTGACCCACACCTGCAGCGTCAAAACCGCGCTGCTAACCCAACACTAAGGCGTTAAAATCGAGCCGCTAACACAAATCTAGTGCTTGATAACCGCGCCGCTAACACAAAACAACGTGATGCGCACCAAACTTGAGCGTAAAAAACGCGCCGCTAACCCTAAACCAGAGCGTGAAAACCGCGCCGCTAACTCAAAGCTGGAGCGACAAAAACGCTCCGCTAACCTATAACTACAGCGACAAAACCACGCCTCTAACCTAACACCAGAGCGTCAAAAAAGCGCCGCTATCCCAATCTAGAGCGTCAAAAACACGACGATACGCAACTCCTAGTGCGTCAAAAACGCAACAACCCTAACATACAGCGTCAAAAACGCACCGCTTATCTAAATCAAAAGCGGCCAAACCGCGCCGCTAACCCAACATGAGAGCGTCAAAAACGCGCAGTTATCACAACCCTAGAGCGTCAAAAACTCGCTGTTAAGCCAGCCCTAGAGCGTCAGAAAAGCAAGAACCCAAACGTACTGCGTCAAAAACGCGCCGCTAATCCAAATCAAGAGCGTCTAAAACAAGTCGCTAACCCAATTCTAGAGCGTCAAAAACGCGCCGCTAACCCAAAACCAGAACGTCAAAAAAGCGGCGCTATCCCAAACTTAGAGCGTTAAAAACTCGCCGTTAAGCCACCCCTAGAGCGTCAGAAAAGCAACAACCGAAACGTACTGCGTCAAAAACGCGCCGCTAATCCAAATCAAGAGCGTCTAAAACAAGTCGCTAACCCAATTCTAGAGCGTCAAAAACGCGCCGCTAACCCAAAACCAGAACGTCAAAAAAGCGGCGCTATCCCAAACTTAGAGCGTTAAAAACTCGCCGTTAAGCCACCCCTAGAGCGTCAGAAAAGCAACAACCCAAACGTACTGCGTCAAAAACGCGCCGCTAATCCAAATCAAGAGCGTCTAAAACAAGTCGTTAACCCAATTCTAGAGCGTCAAAAACGCGCCGCTAACCCAAAACCAGAACGTCAAAAAAGCGCAGCTATCCCAAACTTAGAGCGTTAAAAACACGCCGTTAAGCCACCCCTAGAGCATCAAAAACGCGCCGCTAACCCAAAACCAGAACGTCAAATAAGCGCAGCTATCCCAAACTTAGAGCGTTAAAAACACGCCGTTAAGCCACCCCTAGAGCGTCAGAAAAGCAACAACCCAAACGTACTGCGTCAAAAACGCGCCGCTAATCCAAATCAAGAGCGTCTAAAACAAGTCGCTAACCCAATTCTAGAGCGTCAAAAACGCGCCGCTAACCCAAAACCAGAACGTCAAAAAAGCGGCGCTATCCCAAACTTAGAGCGTTAAAAACACGCCGTTAAGCCACCCCTAGAGCATCAAAAACTCAGCAACCCAAACCTACAGCATCTCGTCCAGATCTGTCGATAGGTATTCACGTAAAATTCATGGCATGCGAGAAATTTCCAGCAGTAGGCCTATATTTCGCGACTGCAGTGTCGGCAGGAGGCTTATAACTCACGACTCCAATGTGCTAGCTACTGACACCGGCAGTAATGGTGCTGCACTGCAAGTATTTTGTTACCTGCACACGGCGAGTATCGCTAACGGTAATGTTATAGTACACCACCCGTCTGTAGAGCCTTATTACGTCGGTGTAAGCGATTGACATAGTTTGACATTCGAACGTGGAATTTGGTACATCGCTTCGTTGATATATTCCTTGCCTGCAACCTGTAGGGTCGATTGCTAAAACGAGATCTAGACCACGTCTATGGCTTTAAACAGCGTTTGGATTTATAATACGAGGTCTTTTTCATTATTCTGAGCCAGTGCTCGAAACCATGGTCTGAAGCAGAGACCATGGCTGGGGTAGGTTTAAAACCACGGCCTCATGTATAAAAGATGGAGGTAGTAGATCAGCTGGATGATTATCAAAGGAAAATTTGTGTCTATGAGTATTAAATCCCCGGATTAGAGTGATGAGTGACAGGGATAATCCTTTGTAACTAATTTAGCAAGAATGCTAAATAATAATCTGCAACGAAATGCAAGAGGCGGCAAGTTAACAATTTTTTACGCCTTCTCATTGTTTTGAGGGAAGTAAGATACAATATTTTATATTAATTATACCTTTATATCCGTAAGACGATGTAACTTAGTTCTTAGTCTTTACAGTAGTTTTTGACATTCGATTTAACACTCGAAAATGATGTGGGCGTACAAGAATATGAAGCAAACGTGATTTTGTCTTCTTATTTCAAGGTTTATGCTACTGGGGTATTTCTCGTAGTAGGCCTATTATATGTGAAAATAGAACCATACTACATTTTAATTTAAATTGAAATTTTAATCCATTTATATTTAGGTAATTAATTCATTATAACCGGGTTTTCAGGTAATTAATGTTGGTAGTAGTTATAAACAAATGATAAACTACACCATGAAGACTCTACTTGTGCTAATTATTTGGTCAATATCATTCTGGTACTTAAAAATCCGTTCCCTATTAAATACTAAGTAATGCTAGAATTAAACGCACATAGCCTATATTCAGTAAATTAGAGTAAATATAACAATAACTTAACCGAGAACAAAAGAATGTGACTTACTGCAATTCAATAAAATCATTTCTTTCCAATATCGACTGTTTATCAGGAATAAAAATTGGTACTTAGCTTAGTTGCCATAATACAGGGACATCATTTTATTTTTACTTCAATTTTTATTGTACCTGAGTTTTTTTAATGTATTTCACTTCCATCCCTTATACTAATGAAGTTCAACCGTCCTCCACACAGATCCAAGACCGCATATAGTCAAAGTCGCCTTACGGTCATAGTAAACAGTACGTTCCAAAAATATGTTCGCGTTTTCTAGTAACAAAAGAGCTTTCAATATTGCATCATTTTCCATTTGCCTACGTCGCATCCCGGTTTCCCCCACCTGCTTCTATTCGCCTCTCTGTAAATGCTAGTGGCTGGGCTGTCTTAGTTCTTTTCTGAGAAGATTAATTTCTGTTATACGTAATATTATACCCATAAAATTGTTTGAAATAACTTGAATAAAAGGGGCCTCGTTAAGTAATTAACTCTCACGTGATTTCCTCCCTTTCTACAACGCTGCGACGTAACCATTTGGACGGACAGTAGATAGCATGTCTGAGTAATTTTATCTTTTCGGATCGGGCAGGAGTGAAGATTTAATTTACAGTACGTAAGGTAGTCTTTTATAGAGTAGGTACAGAATTATTTCAACATGAGTTACTAGTACGAAGTAGGAACCTGGTAATTGGAATTACGTACAATAGTCTATAGTGCGATAATATGCACATCAGAACTGAAGCCTGTATTGAAATGAACGGCCACCAATTTCAAAAATGTGTTTAAATATCCATATTATGATTATTTTTCAATTTAACTTTATTCTCTATAGTGTACGCTAATGTGTTGTAGACAGTATAATATACACTGCATAATGAATACGTCCGCATGGAAAGCTCAGTTCGTGAGTAAAAACACTCATTGTTAATACTGTACTGTATTTTGATCAAAGAAAAACCTAATGGAAACTATCAAACTCAAAATCACGATATTTCCTAGTTTACGTAAATGGATGAACTACTTTTCTTCCCTCCTATACCTAGTAAAGTGATTTATTTGTATATTACGCCAGTATCATCGAACTCCAGTCGTGGAAGGGGGTAGCAAACGGTATTTCCGGTTCTCAATCATAGATCCAAAGGTATAGCCAGGTTAATATTAGAAATGTTAGTAAAAATAAAATGATGTCCCTGCACTGTAATTGCATAGTAGACATAAGACAAACTGTA
This sequence comes from Periplaneta americana, assembly GCF_040183065.1. Lineage (NCBI taxonomy): Eukaryota > Metazoa > Arthropoda > Insecta > Blattodea > Blattidae > Periplaneta > Periplaneta americana. The sequence goes on along the minus strand of NC_091129.1, from coordinate 10,454,150 downwards.
TTGTATAATTATTAATTTCAATTCAGGAATCCGCCCCTGAGCACGAGTTCTACTCTTTGAGGGGCGAGCTAAAGTTTTTCTGTATATATTATATTTTATGCTCGACCATGCAGAAATGTAGTAATTATACACCTGGTAGCAGTCCTTTAATGCATGTCATTAAAGTACACCTATTCATTAAAGTTCAGGTTTTCCATTATTCTCGGATATGCAATCGAAAGGCAACGAGGGAAACGTCACGGAAGCTGGAAATCCAATACTGTCGCAGAAGGTTATGTTCTGTTACTATAACAATTAGCGTTAATTGTAAATAATATTCAAATAAATTCAATTTGTCATCTCGTTTTTCAATTCTAAATCAATTTCCAGGTCATACATTCTCTGCATTACATCAAGGTCAATGACATTATTGTTCCTAGGAAAAAATCAATACTTTCGCGTCTGCGCACATCTCACAATTTCGAGCTATGAACAAGGTCACTTTCGATCTTCTGTCAGATACAAATAAAATGAATATTTCTGAATAATGTCAAGTTAGAAATATGGTCGAGCCTATGCTTATAATGGTAATTAAGACGCTCGTATGAAAATTATGAAACTCGCTTGCGCTCGTTTCATAAACAAACATACTTGCGTCTTAATTACTATCATTATAGGCTCGTTGCATAATGTACTATTTTGTTACAATTGTTAGCAGAATAATAAATAAATAAATAAATAAATAAATAAATAAATAAATAATAAATATGTGTTTTAGAAATCGACCCATACTGTACACCACCTTTGCTTGAAATGAAGAAACAAAAGTGATAAACGTCGCTATTTTGCCATATATACTTTGAGAAGTACAAACATTTTTAGTTAATTTGGCAAGATTTTTTTTATAATTCTGAATTTAGTTAGTAGCATTCCTACGAATTTGTAATTCTGAAACGTTGACGTTCGTTAATTTGTGAGGACGGGATTTTGGAGAGTTACGAAAAAATACGTGTTTAACCACAAGCGTACATCATCATTCACAAGTAGAAGAATAAACTGGCAGGATAAGTAGTCTATACTGGTGAAGACGATCAAATTACAACAACAGTTTTGATAGAAAGACCGAATGTCCTCTAGCACGCACGCAATACAAATAGAAACATAGCAGAGCTCCAACTACTATCCGAATTCCAAATATCCGGATCGTCAATTATCCAGATCACGTTTCAGGACAGTTTGAAATTGTTTACTCAAAGAAAGTTCTATAAGTATGTTTAGGCTTTTTATTTCGTGTACGGTACTACCATACATAAGTAAAGTTCTGTTCTGTATGAAATATGAAGAGTTGTTATACTTTTGGTCCATTTAGAATTTTATTTCGTTTGAGTATGTGTAATTTTGTCAAACTGTAGACATATAATCATTTTGCACTTTTAATACATGCAGTTGCTTACTACTGTTGTCTCTAGACTTTTCATTTCCGACCCAATTATCCAGATTCCTGCATATCTAATCTTCATTTGATTGGAAGACACATAGAAGAGGAAAACAACAGAATGAGACCTAACATCTGTTCCGGTCCGGTGAAAACAGACCAATTGGTTCGTTCAATATCTATTTTTTTTTTAGTTGGTATTTAATTATGCTGATGAACTACTTGGTTATATAGCGCCAATGAGATTGGTCATAGCGAGATGGTATTTGGCGAGATGAGTCAGAGAATTCGCCATATATTACCCAACATTCGCCTTACAGTTGGGGAAAACCTCGGAAAAACCAACCAGGTAACCATCCCAAGCAGCCTATTTGTATGTATGTATGTTTGTATGTATGTATGTATGTATGCATGTATGTATGTATGCATGCAAGCTTTCAGATGAGTTTCTTACAAATGAATTACTACAAGACTTCAAATATAAGTAAACAATAAAAGTGGTGAGGTGTTCATTAGAAAGAAGGGAAAATTTTAAGGGGAGAGGTTAGAAAGCAAATTGAGAGTATGTATTATAGTAATAGAGGTAACAAAGGTAAAACAAGATGACTGCACACGTCAATGAAAGTTTATTGTAATTAGAAGGTAATGGGGAGCACGAATACAGAGATGTGGTGGCGACCCATTACCACATAAGAGTTGTACAAATAAATACATCAATATCAATATCAATATCAAATGAATTACTACAAGTAGGCGTACGTAATAAATATAAATAACAAGTATTGCAAATGAGCGGCGCTCCAGTATTACTTACTTACTTATTTACTTTCAAGGAACCCGGAGGTTCATTGCCGCCCTCACCTAAGTCCGCCATTGGTCCCTATCCTGAGCAAGATTAATCCAGTCTCTATCATCAAATCCCACCTCCCTCAAATCCATTTTTATATTATCCTCCCATCTACGTCTCGGCCTCTCCAAAGGTCTTTTTCCCTACGGCCTCCCAACTAACATTCTATATGCATTTCTGGATTCACCCATACGTGCTACATGTCCTGCCCATCTCAAACATCTGGATTTTATGTTTCTAATTATGTCAGGTGAAGAATACAATGCGTGCAGTTCTGTGTTGTGTAACTTTCTCCATTCTCCTGTAACTTCATCCCTCTTAGCCCCAAATATTTTCCTAAGCACCTTATTCTCAAACACACTTAACCTATGTTCCTCTCTCAAAGTCAGATTCCAAGTTTCACAAACATATACAACAACCGGTAATATAACTGTTTTATAAATTCTAACTTTCAGACTCGGGATGATACAAGCTTCTCAACCGAATAATAACAGCCATTTCTCATATTTATTCTGTGTTTAATTTCCTCCCGAGTATCATTTATATTTGTTATTGTTGCTCCAAGGTACTGAATTAAATTTTTCCACCTCTTCAAAAGATAAATTTCCAATTTTTATATTTCCATTTCGAACAATATTCTCGTCACGAAACATAATCATATACTTTATCTTTTCGGGATTTACTTCCAAACCTATCTCCTTACTTTTTTCAAGTAAAATTCCCGTGTTTTCCCTAATCGCTTGTGGATTGTCTCCTAATAGCTCCAGTATTACGCTGTTCTTAAAATAGTTTTCGACATAACCATTACACGACTCTTTCCGCTCCTTCACCTCGTGGAATAGAACCTACTAGGCGGTAAAGGTGTGCTAGGACCACTCTGTAATTCAATTTTGTCTTTAAGCAGTAGCGTATTGGTTGAGGCGCCACGCTACAAAGCCGAAGGTTCAGGTTCGATTTCCGATTGAACCTGGGTTTTTCCAATTGATCCAATCCTTCCGGCCTCACGACTCTGCAGTCGACTCAGGAGTAGCTGGGAGTTTTCCTTTTGGTCAAAGATAGAACTGACTTTCCACTGCTACTAACAATGTTTGGGAATCTCAACCGCCTGGTACACTTCCAACCTGCACGGCCTGTAATAGTATTTAGTATTAGTATTTATTTATTTAACCTCGTAGAGATAAGGCTCAGTATAGGGACCAATGGCGGGCTTATGTGAGGGCGGCAATGAACCTCCGGGTTCCTTAAGAGCCAGTAAGTAAGTAAGTAAGTAAGAGATAAGGCCATCAGGCCTTCTCTGCCCCTCTACCAGGAGATTATAACAATAATATGAAGAATAAAATTGCAATTAACATTAAATTTACAATTACAATTACAATAAGAATTAAAGAACGACAAAATTACCTGATTAATGAAAGCTAGACAATTTATCATAGAAGTTAAGAACAAAGAATACTTTTGTATTTACTGAATTACAAATTAAACGTAGAATAACAAAATTCTATAGTGATGAAATTACCTTATATCGAGATATTTTGTGACAGATTAAGAGAACTATTTACAAGAAACCATGTCTGAACGAGTCTTAATTACTGACCAACTGCCTAGTAAGTTCGCGTTAGAATTCAATTTTATTTCGACAGTCCCTGATGCTAGCAGGTAGCGAATTCCAGAGTCTTGGCAGGGCTATTGTGAAAGAGGATGAGTATGAGGAGGTGCGATGGGATGGTATTGTTAGTATTGTTTCATGGCGAGAGCGTGTGTTCAGAATGTGGTGGGAAGAAAGGTAAGTGAAGCGAGACGACAGGTACGAAGGAATAGAAGAGTTCAAGATTTCGAAGAGAAAGAGAAGTGAATGTAAATTTCTTTTCTTACCTAGTTTAAGCCAACCTATTATTTCCAGGGATGGGATAATATGATCGTATTTAAGAACATTGCTTACAAAACGTACACATATATTATGAGCACGTTGAAGTTTCGTTGTGTTGTCGCTGGAAAGGTCAGTCAGTAAAATGTCAGCATAGTCAAAATAGGGAAATACAAGCGTCTGCACAAGGGAATTTTTTAAGCAAAAGGGGATATAATAGGGATCACTTCAATGTAATTCGCTTTCCAATTATGTATTACATTTATTTTCAAACCGGTAACTAATTAATTAGAACACAGACCATTATATTGTTTAGAGAAAGTATCCAAAACGGCGCCCACTCACCTCCTTGTACCTAATAGTGTCACGTCGTTGATTATCAATCCACATAAAACTGCCTTGTGAAGAATATGATCTATGACAGACCAGTGTGGAAACGTGGAGAAACTTTATATTCATATCTCCTTGACATCTACAAGATATCAGACGTTTTGGGAACAGACTGACAGTCAAAGGTGGACGAGGTAGATGTGCGTTGATCGGAGTACCTCCCCTTAACCGCTTCAGACCAATGAGAGACTGGGCGGACCACAGGTGGCGAGTAGCTAGGGGCCACGATTAATGGTGAATAAAATCATCGCTATAAAATCTGTTGATACGGCGATAAAAGTGGTTAAAATAACGTTTTATTTGCCAATACCTGAAGCTTTCAGTAACGTATAAATTTAATTTTTGTCACATTTAGTTGAAACGCACTTCGGCCTATTTGATGCATTACGAACATTTTCCAAAACACACTCGAAATTTTCATTTTTATAGTAAAAAATCTAAATACGTTTCAGCAAATTAATGTTTAATTAAAATAAAACCAAATAAAAAATACTGTGGCACCCGTCTGGAACGTTCTGGTCGCGTCTGGTTGCGCGCGCATCCAGCGAGAAGGAAGGCGCAGGGAAACGGAACTCGAGCTTCGGTAGGCGCTGTAGCGCGGCACGGAGCGAGGGGAAAGAAGACTATGGCGACCGCGCGGAACGGAGAGAGCGGGGTGTAACATCTAGAAGCGTATCCCTCTCGAAGGTTAGGAGAGCCACGCGAATCGAAGGTTCGAGATGTTACGGTTTAGTAATAAAAGCGCAAGCAGTCTTCAGGCAGCCTTCAAGTCTTGTCTTGGACAGCGGCGACGTATCCAGAGGATCTGAGTTCGACGTGCAGTGACCTTGAGTATGTAACTGTGGCAGCGGCCAGGCGAGGTCGACGTATCCGGAAGACTTGAGTTCGACGTGCAGTGAACTTGAGTGGGTCCGTAATTGTGGCAGCGTCCAGGTGAGTGCGAAGTATCCGGAACATCTGAGTTGGACGTGCAGTAAACTTGAACAGTGAGCTAGAAGAACTAGCCAAGACAAGCGAATTGTAAATTGAGAACTGACAGTTTTGTTCTGCACTTAGTGCTTTGTGAACAATAATTAGGTGTACATTGTTGTTCTTCTCAACAATACACATATATTGTCATTGTCGTCGTGTGGAGTGCACTAACGACTATTGTTTGGCTGTGTTGAGTGGAATACCAATTGTTGTAGGGTGAATTGTTAAGAACAAAAGTCATATTGTTGACAGGTGTGGTGGTTAAAAGTTGAATAAACGTTACAATACAATACAATACATTACATCACTCGTCAAAAAAATTTTGTTGACACGAATTTAGTGAAATTCCACTCAGTGTTTTCTTACTTAAAATCGAAAGACTTATTGTCTCCAGACTTTTTGGAAAAAATGTGGTTCTGTTATACTAAAAGTAAGCCTATATCAGGAAACGAAGAGATCTCTCCCTCTCTCTCTCTCTGAATTTACATTTAAAACTGACAAGGAGAAGACACGCTCTATATATCACCGAATTAAATCAGATTTTGTGACATGAAAGTACAAGACACACTGTTTAAAGTCATACCTGGCATGGGTGGCCAATGACCCCTCGTTTTGAAAATATTGGCTATTGTTTATGACATACTTCCGTTAGGTGCCTAATAGGGAAGTATTAGACTGTGTAAGGACGTAGCTCATATGGTTGGATGCTGAGTTGTCATCCAGCCAACCCGAGTTCGAATCCTAATGCCTTCTCATTTTTTAAAGCTTGATATTATTATTATTATTATTATTATTATTATTATTATTATTATCATTATCATTATCATTATCATTATCATTATCATTATCATTATCATTATCATTATCATTATCATTATCATTATTATTATTATTATTATTTTAATTCACTTTCAGTTGTCAGTTTCTATATTCAAAGCCATGTTGAAATATGCGTGGTATGCATCAAAATTGATAAACGAACGAGAAGTGTTTCTGCATGTGAAGGATGTCTGTTTCGCAGCAGAAGTGCGGAAAAATGTGTGTGACTGTGGACAACCTTCTTTCATTTGCTGTGCATGGTGCAGGAAATATGTATGTTTTGTGTGTTTTTATGACATCATAATGAATCGGGTACGAAATGAAATGGAATAGCTGCTACAGAAATAGAACAGACACCAGTGACACATCTTACCTGCCTACGTGAGCAGTATTTCATTGTTTATCCTTTACAATACAATGTTAATGTTAGTTCATCAGTAATTTGTTTAAAACATGATGAAGCATTCAATACATTGAGAAATATGATATAGGTATGTAAATAGATAACTGTGATCACAATATTAATCATTATTAAAAGAAAAAAACATATAGAACCAGTTAAGATTCGAACTCAGGTTGCCTGGATAACAACTCAGCACCCAACCATATGGGCTACGCTGGTACGCAGGCTAATGCTTCCCTATTCAGCACCTAACGGAAGTATGTCACAAACAATAGCCAATATTTCCATAACGAGGGGTCATTGGCCACCCATACCAGGTATGACTTTAAACAGTGTGTCTTGTACTTTCATGTCACACAATCTTATTCTACTCGGTAATATACAGAGCGTGTCCTCTCCTTGTGAGATATGAAGTTCTTGGAGACATTTCAAAGCTATGAACTTGTGATTATTTAACATTATTTTAAGCACATACAAAATATTTTACTTTAGTCTGAAGTTGTAAATGGAATTTAAAAAAATTCCCTTTTTTTTTTACCGATTCTAATGTGCGAACATTCTTAATTATCTCAACGTAAGAAGGTCAATACTGGCAATTCTTAGTAGAGGCAAGTGAAACGAAGTTGAATGTAATTCAAAAACTTTATACGCAGGGTCTATTAGTAGCATATCAGTCGATTTTGCTGTATATGTTACACCTAGAACTTCGAATCGCTTCATTACACTAACTTTGGTCTCCACTGTCACTTCCTCCATGGTTTTCAAAGTACCTTATTTCAGCACTGACCTTTCCAGCAACGTGTACTCGCCAGTGGGTTCATTCACTTTTGCGCACTACGTTGTGAGCAAGGACATAGGATGAAACCTCAAAGTCATCATCTCTGTAGTTGAAGTGAAATCCTCTTGTACAAAATGCCTTTAAAACGTCGAAATATCCTTGAATTCGTGAATATATCACTATAAGATATTTCATAATAAAATATACACAGCGTTCGCCTACGGGTGGGGCCAGGAAAGCGGCATGTACTGATACGCCGCTTTGTGCGCGCAGTTGTTGAGACACGCTCGACAATCGAGGACATCAAGGTCGACAAGTTATCAGTTGTGAGCCAGATGTTGCAGTATTTAACACGTACAGTGCAGTTCCTTGACACAGTTGCTTAAATATTCAACGTGTGTGTAAAATTTGTTTGTGCGATATCGTGCGTATTTGCTTGTTTTCCGCACAGAACCAATACGCGGCAAGTGTGAAATACCACATTCAGTATTCCCAACGTTACACACAACAATTTCCCTTTTCTTACCGCTTAAGCGCGACATTCATTTTACTGCTTTAGGCTTTTAGCATATTATTTTTAGAGACGTTTAACATAGTAATAATTATAAATTGGAAACTTACCACTGCAATTTCACCTAAATTGCAATGTTAATTATTGTTTTTAAATATTTGCAAAAATTAAGTAAAGTCTACTACTCCACGAAACTTATTGCATTCCTGATACAAGTAACATTAAGGAAGCCGTGAAAAAATCAACGAGATTCCAGATGCCGATGTTATTACTGCAATATGTTATATAAATAATATTGTTAAAATATTAAAATGAAAAATAAATCATTACATAACCTTACCGTTTGTTTTAAGTTCGCATTTATAGACTGGGGAAAAAAAAGACAGATGTATATCACGGCCTGCTGGAGTATAGTAAACACAGAAAACATTTTACAGCAACAATGTTGAAGAAAGATATTTTGGTGTTCCGAAGTTGGCGTCATTAAACAGAAACCAACATGGAGATTTCATTGCAACTAATTAGAAATTCGTCTTTCAGGTATGTAATAAACGATCTTCGCACAAAATAATGTACGCTACACGAGCGGTATGTTTGTTTTCATGTTCTCGGAAATTAAAAAAGCTCAACTACGTTTCGCTTTTTCAATCTTTTCCTCGAACATGAAAACGTCAACATACCGCTCTTGTAACGTATATTACTACAACAATGCAAAACGCAAAATTCACGCTTGAACAGAGAGTTTTTATGTATGATGCATATGTGAAAACAGAGTCATGTAGAGAGGTACGTAGGCAATTTAAAGTGAAATATCCGGGTGCTCCAATTCAGGGTAGAGAAACTGTTAGACATCTTGTTAACAAATTAAGGACAACAGGGTCGATAAATACTACAATTCCTAAGCGAAAACAAAGAGTATTGACGGGAGAAAAAATTGATGAAATCAATGCATCATTTACACGCTCTCCTAATAAACCTCTAAGACGTGTTTCATAAGAAGTTAGTGTTTCAAAAACATCAGTCTTTACTGCTGCTAAACTTTTAAAATTAAAACTCTACAGAGTATAGTATAGAAAGCGGAAGCTTACGGATAGACGATTCCCGCAAGCGACACCGCAGGCAGGCCGCTTTCCTGGCCCCACCCGTAGGCGAACGGTCTGTATTTCGTGAATAAGTATGGATTTCATGTTTTATCACGACCATGAAGTTACGTATTAACGGTCAGGAAGCATTTAAATGCCTAATTTAACTTTGCACTATGAATATTAATATATTTCGCGTTTTCATTAAATTGTTTTTAATTGTTCATGTGGGTTACCTGCTAACAAGGATAAACCAGGAAGCTATTTCAGGTCGAGGAGTGTCACAAGCAGCCGACGACTGTGACAACAGCGAGTAGCACAGACTCTTCTGCCTTGTGGGCAGAAGATCGAGGGACCTACTCCTACAGGAAAGGAGGCAAATGTCAAGCCACAAGTTGGCATCCAATTTCATCACGATGCTGGGTGGGTACCGGTCCTATACACTGGCCTAAATTTCATGAGAAAATTCCTTCCCCACGATAATTCGAACCAGCGCTGATTCCGTGGGAAACAGAATTTAACAAAACCTGGAGAGAGTGGATAGTTTTAACACTAATAGCTAGTGATGGAAAAGTAGATCAAGAAGTACTGAACAGGGTAAAGAAAGCAACATCAGCATACTATCAAAAAATAAGTAATAGGTACAATAGTTGGAAAAAAAAGAAATAACCACTAAGACAAAAATACAGATATATAATTCAATAATTAAACCTGTAATACAATATACGTGGTACAGTCATTAAGTTCTGACACTGACGCCTGAAGGGTAGGCACCCACAAGAATCTGTATAATTCGAAATTTTCTCGGGCTTCCAGCCAGGTCATAAGTTGGTGATCCACCGACGTTTCGAGGATGTTCATCTTCCTCATCTTCAGGGTTAAGTGATCATCTTCCTCATCTTCAGGGTTAAGTGATCACTTAACCCTGAAGATGAGGAAGATGAACATCCTCGAAACGTCGGTGGATCACCAACTTATGACCTGGAAGCCCGAGAAAATTTCGAATTATCACGTCGCCAGGAAAGCTTCAGTAGTTATTTCAGGAATCTGTATGTCTCAGAAGATGCCGCGTGATACGGCGTACACTTAAACAGATCGACATCCTCCCTCAATATAGTCGCCGTTGGCCGCTATGCACGTCTGCCAAAGTTGGTGTAGCTGCTGGAAGCACTGCTGAAAGATGTTGGCAGGAAGATGCCGTACGGCTTCTCTTGTGGCAGTCATGACCTTTTCGGCCGCATAAAAATTACGCCCCAACTTATGACCTGCCTGGAAGCCCGAGAAAATTTCGAATTATCACGTCGCCAGGAAAGCTTCAGTAGTTATTTCAAGAATCTGTATGTCTCAGAAGATGCCGCGTGATACGGCGTACACTTAAACAGATCGACATCCTCCCTTAATATAGTCGCCGTTGGCCGCTATGCACGTCTACCAACGTTGGTGTAGCTGCTGGAAGCACCGCTGAAAGATGTTGGCAGGAAGATGCCGTACGGCTTCTCTTGTGGCAGTCATGACCTTTTCGGCCGCATAAAAATTACGCCCTCGTAGGATTTATTTCATGAGGGGAAAGAGAAAAAAATCGCATGGTGCGAGATCAAGTGAGTACGGAGGGTGTGGCAAAACAGCGACCTGTTGCCTTGCAAGTTCCTCTTGGACAAGGATGGAGCGATGTGCAGGGGCGTTGTCGTGTAGCAACAGCCAATTCTTCCTATGCCAAAGCTCAGGACGCTTACGACGAATTGAATTGCGTAAACGGCCAAGAATCTCTTTGTAGAGGATCTTGTCTACAGTTGCACCTTGTGGGATGAATTCTATGTGAACAATTCCATTTGAATAAAAAAACTGTTAAAGCATCACCTTGTCTTTTTACCTGTCTTGTTGCGGATTTTTCTGTCGTGGAAATAATGGCGTTTTCCAGGTGGCGGATTGTCGCTTCAGTTGCGGATCGTAAAGGAAACACCATATTTCGTCTCCAGTTATGATCGGTTATAGCAGTTTCGCCTAATTTCTGACAGAACGTGACGTTTGCCCGTTGCTCAAACTGCAACATACTCGAGTTCTGACGCGCGCATTCAAATCACCGTCACAACAAAGACCGTAGTTCTGCTTACACTATATGCACGTAACTGTATGATGCTGGGACGAGAGACTAACTGACAAGGTACCATATCACGGCGCCACCTATCCGTTCTAGTGCACCACACCGCCACTATGCCCTCAGTCTCAGAACTTAATGAATGTACCACGTAGTACCGAAAGCTTACCACTCTTAGATAAACATCGAAGTAAATTAACAGCAGTGGAAATTAAATATCTTAGAAGAGCTGTAGGAAAGACCAGAAGAGATAGGATAAGGAATGACAGGATAAGAGAAGAAGTTAAACTGAGAAAAGCATTAACACAGGTGATTAATGAAAGGCAATTGAAATGGTTTGGGCATGTATATCGTATGGGAGAAGAAAGGAAGGTTAAACAGGTGATGGAAATGAGAGTGGAAGGAAGAAAGAGAAGAGGAAGACCAAGGATTAAACGGGAGGATACAATAGAAAGAATAGGCCAACAGAAAGGAAAAACATTGGTAGAGATGAAGAGAATGTGTAGAGACCGGGAAAAATGGATGAAGTGGACGGAGAGAGGCGAATCCGACGCTTAGCAACAGAAAGGACTGAAGAAGAAGAAGAAGAAGAAGAAGAAGAAGAAGAAGCTGATTCCGTAACTGGAGTCCAGGCTTGACATCTCAAAACAAGACGCTACGGCGCGGAGACAATTACAAATATTTTTGAATCGAATCAGTATTTTCACGATGCACGAATTTAGGATGCCCTAAATTCGTAAGTAAAAAAGATCTTTGCAAAATGACAAACCACCAACCAATTGAAGAACAAAAGTAAAAAGGAAGTACAATAGGGATATCTTACGCGAAGTTTTACCGCTAGATGGCAGGAGCGTTCCATGCGGCGCAACATGTTGTAGGGCTATGTTATATCATACGCTACAGTTGATTACGTTTTCCCGCTTGTTGGTTTTCTGTGCGTGTTAAAATTATATTTACAATTATTTTGTATAACCTAGTAAAATTTAACATAATTCAATATTTTCTTACGTCACAATTTAATTTAATTTACAATAAATAATAACGTAAACCTGTGTAATATTGAGCGATTCCCCGAGATGGGTGGGGAAATCTGCAGTATGCATAATACAGATACGAGTAAAATGAATGTTCATGAACCTAAACGAGAACTTTGAGAACGAGGTGCACGAATAAAAAAATAGGAACTATGTCGAAGGTGAATATTGCCCTGTTTAATCATTAGTATTTAAGAACAGTACGCTAAAAACAGGATACGGAGCCACCAATATGGTTTTTTATAGGGAAGGGACTATCGAGATTGAATTCCTTGTATTTTTTCTGTAGTTGCAGAAAGATCAAATGCAATTTTTAATAGGATGATATAATATGATCGCAGTAGTTATCAGGATTAGTCATGCGTTTTGTAGGTTAAGGACATGCAGTTTTGAATACTATGTAGGATGATTTTGAAAATTTGAAGTTAAAACATGGTTTTAATAATTATGGTACAGTACATTAAAAACAATATTCACGAAATGGATTTCACTACGGATCGTCCTGGATAATAAACATCCCAATTTATCGAGAGTTTAATGCAGGCGTAAACTTCGGAGACTCCTACAACTACTGCATATAATCTAAGCTAGCATAGCTTGCTGTCGAGGTTGCATATGTCTTTATTAATTTTTCTTTTTCCTCTTCCAAAATGAAACTGTAGTCAACAATTCCTTACCTACTTGAAGTAGTTACTTTTATTTAATAGCTAGCACTTTCTACGCGCAATTTAATTACTTATATTTTATAAGGTTTAAAGCACATATTCAGAATATTTCGGGACCTGATTGAAGACAAAAAGCTTTCCCTGGTTTTTACATATAGGAACATAACAAAAATTTGTCATTTTTAGTTCTTTCTAAGAGTATTTAATGTACTAACACACTACGTATATCCTCAATGTTTATATATCGAAAAACAAATGCACACGCAAAGCGCATCCCGCAAAGTACACGTGCGCTATCTGTTGGTGCTAGTTCAGGATATCCCTATTGTAATTGGATTGGACATATTATATTAAGAAAGCAAGATGCAGCTATAGAAAGGACAGTCTTGGATTTGGAACCCAAAAGTTGCCCAAAAATACCTGAGGCGAAGCGTTGAGAAAGACTCTACGAGTGGGTAGAAATCAAGGACTCACCTGTAACAGAAAAGAAAGAAGTTCTTGACTTCTCCATGCTTCATAAGGAGCTAAAGAAAATAAGTCAAATAATAATTTATTGAACAGTACAATTTTCTTTGTAGCAATTATTACTGATATACTGCTAAGTTATTTCAATGTATAAATGAATAATTAAATTAAATAATTAAATAAACTAAATAATTAAATAAGTTAAATAATTAAATAAATTAAATAATTAAATAAATAAAATAAATAAATAAATTTAACTAATTAGATAAATTAAATAAATAAATAAATAAAATAAAAAATGACTTCACTGTGTTGACATAAATTGTTGGTGTTATGTTGCCTGATTGACTAGTATCGATGATGTTTGCATCATCCTACGAATCCCAGTAAGTTCCAGCGCTATCTTCTGGTTTCTTGTTGTGGGAGTGTGTTCATGATTATATCGAAAAGCATATACTTACTTACTAACTTACTTACTGACTGGCTTTTAAGGAACCCGGAGGTTCATTGCCACCCTCACATAAGCCCGCCATTGGTCCCTATCCTGAGCAAGATTAATCCAGTCTCTACCATCATATCCCACCTCCCTCTAATCCATTTTAATATTATCTTCCCACCTACATCTCGGCCTCCCCAAAGGTCTTTTTCCCTCCGGCCTCCCGACTAACACTCTATATGCATTTCTGGATTCGCCCATACGTGCTACATGTCCTGCCCATCTCAAAGTCTGGGTTTTATGTTCCTAATTATGTCAGGTGAAGTATACAATGCCTGCAGTTCTGCGTTGTGTAACTTTCTCCATTTTCCTGTAACTTCATCCCTTTTAGCGCCAAATATTTCGAAAAGTGTATGTGTTCTGAAATTCAATTGAGTGTTGAGGATGTGTTGTGAGTGTGTTTTTGTGTATCTGTAAATTTCGTACTTTTCTGGAGCATAGAGTTTCTTTTTTTATTGACTGTGTAGTATTTTTACTTTCTTTTTATATAGTGCTGTAGTTATGGTTGAAGTTTGTGGTAGGTTGAATTGTTGTGTGGTTTGGTTATGGCTGTGATGTGTTCTTTGTAACGTGTTTGAAAAGATATTCCAGTCTGTCCAATGTAGAAGTCTTTACAACTATAGCATGTTAGTTTGTATACACCTATTAGATTGTATTTGTTTGGTCTTGTCTGTATTTTAAGGTCCAATTATTAGCTACATAAAATACGTAATAGAAAATCACAATTAAAGCAAAGTTTGAGCGCAGCCTTAACAAAAACCACTACTTAGCGCCTCGTATCCCATCCTACAAACGAGGAAAGGAGTTTTCTAATTGCCAGCCATGATATTTAATGACGCCTTTCAAAACATGTAGAATCTTACTGAAGCGCCTCGGATATAGACTCAATGTCAATGCCTACTCACTTCACACTTCCAGTTACTTCCTCGAAGTTTCTAACAAACTTACTTCGAACACTATGTATTCCTGTAAATCGACATTCGTCCTACGCTATGGCTGATGTGCAGCATTGAGAATATGAACCAAGCAGATCACTTATTGAAGTTTCTCCATCTACAAGCGTTGAGTGTCTACTTCCTGTATTTGTCTTGTTTTTGAAGGACGATAGACATCACTCTGTACTCATTACTTGTTAGGGAATCCTGATACATATTTATTTCAAATTTGAAATTTATTTACAATTTACATTTGAATTGAATACATATGAATAGATACCCGAAATGAGCATATGCTCGTGCTCGGGTACAGTCCAGTAGTCTACATAAATTTTACAGGGTTCAAATAATAATGCTGATGATATAAATAATAATAATAATAATAATAATAATAGTGATTAAACAAAAATATTTACAATAATAAAATAAATACTAAGACGGATAAAATAAAATATAAAACCACTAGCGAGAGTTAACACAACTTAAATAAGCATATAATAACCGGAAAAAATGCCAAACTCGAAAATCAACAGAAAAGTTCGTTGTATCGCAGACGACAGCAACCACCATATTAACATTGTGTTGTGCATTATTGGTAGTAGGGGGGAGCCGAAAGTCTACGTAACTGCCGTTCTCTTCTAATCTTTTCGTAAAATCATGGGAAGTTAATGCTGAAAAACAAAATGTCTACGAGTCAAACTGTTCGTTATTACCAGGATAAATACAAATAATACTGAAATATATTAATCGAGTTTCAGTTATAGATCTCTCCTTTTGTGCAAGAGGTATCATATCAAAATATTTTATGAATGGCGGGGAAAATATAAATTTCAATAACTTTCTAGTGACAAGATATAGTGACAAGTACAATCAAGTGTATCTGTGGCGATGCTAAGAAAATCATTTATTGGAGATATACACAGTTATTAATTAAGAAAATGAGCTATTTATATTTATTACAAAGTTTTATCTTATAGGGTACATGCATCAGATAAATACAATAAAAATTAGTACCATATAATGCTAGTAACACTTAAAAAAATTATAATAAAATTTTTCAAATATCGTACAAACATTTTCACTTTATTTTTAAACTTAAGAATGTGTAAATTGCTTAGGTCTGGATTATTTTTCAATACTGAATTGTATAGTTTTGGTCCATAATTCCTACTGTGTCTTAATCCAGCTGTAGTGTGGCATTTAGGTTCTGCCAAAAGAGTTGGGACATTTCTTCTGGTGTTATGTATATGTTTTTCAGTTATAAAATTCATTCGATTTTTGTGAAAATAAGTTAGTAATGTATGTTTATATATTTGCTCAATTTTTAATACTTGGAATTCAGAATAAATAAATTGTGTCGGATAATCAAATGGTTTATGCAGACATATTTTGATGATACGTTTTTGTAGTAATATTAATGGAGTTAAGATATTATTTATAGCTTTTATAACGGTAAAGAGGAGATGATAAAATAGTCGAATTCATGAAATTATTACTATTATTATTATTATTATTATTATTATTATTATTATTATTATTACTATTACTATTACTATTATTATTATTATTATTATTATTATTATTATTATTATTATTATTATTATTCCATTACTTACGTTTCTAATATTACTGACTGTTTGCTCCTACCTAAAATAACAATCGCTGATGTACCTAAAGGCATTAAAAAGATGAAGCCTAATAAATCTAAAGGTACTGGTAACATTCCTAATTTTATAATTAAGGGATGCTCTGATATTTTCATACCTGTTTTAACTTATTTATTCAATCTTAGTTTAAAAACAGGAATTTATCCTTCACTATGGAAAGAAGCATCTATTATTCCTGTTTTTAAAAATGGTAATAAAAACAATGTTACTAATTATAGACCTATTTATATCCTGAACAATTTTTCTAAAAATTTGAAAAAATTATACGCAAACGCATTTCATTTTATGTCAAAATTAAGATCAATTCAGCCCAACATGGTTTTACTACAGGGAAATCTACAACTACTAATTTAGTTTCCTATCTCAATCTCATTATGCCTGTTGTCGAAACTCAAGGCCAAATTGACTCAATTTATTTTGATTTTAGCAAAGCATTTGATGTTGTTCCTCACAAAATTTTATTAAACAAATTAAGTAATTTCTGTCTCTCCACGAACTACGTGAATTGGTTTGAAAACTATTCAACAGATAGACAATCTTGTGTTACACTAGGTAATTCTCTCTCTCGGATCCATTTAATAGTTTATGTGGAGTCCCTCAAGGGTCTACTTTGGGGCCCATTTAATTTTTATTATTTATAAATGACATAAGTAAAAGAATAATTTCTAGCTTTTTTTTATTTGCGGATGATCTCAAAATCTTTCTCAAAATTAGTAGTTTGGCTGATTGTCAAATTGTTCAAAAGGATATCAATTCAATTGCACTTTGGACTGTTGAAAACGTAATGAAAATTAATCAATCCAAAACTTTTTCTATTTCTTTCACACGTAAAACAACCTCCCAAAAATTTAATTATACTCTTAATAATGTCATAATTACTAGGAAAGATACTATTAGAGATCTTGGTGTCTTACTTGATTCTAAATTATATTTCCATGATCATGTGCAATATATTTATACCCATTCAGTAAGAATGCTTGGTCTAATTAGATCTATAACTTATTCTTTTTCTACTCCTATGTGTTTGTTAATTTTATACTATACATTCGTCAGATCCAAGCTTGAATATGCATCTGTAGTATGGAATTCTATTACTTCCACTGACTCGGCTAAGCTTGAGAATATTCAAAGAAAATTTATTTCCCTGTGTTCTTATAGATTTTTACCTAATTCCGATGATTATAAATATGAGATTAACTGCAAATATTTTAATTGCTGTAGTTTATTTGCCAGACGTCAAGATCTTGATTACTTATTTTTTTGTAAAGTTCTTAAGGGTGATGTTGATTGTGAATCTTTCCTAAGCAATATCAGTCTTCGTATTCCTGCTAAGGGTTTAAGATATCATAAAATGTTTTACAATAGAAATTCTAAATCTCTCTCTCCGGTCTGCAGATGTATAAAATATGCTAACTTGCATGGATCAAGCTTGGATCCATTTAATGTGTAGTATATACTTTGAAGTTTTATATCAGTTTTCATTTATATCTTTTGTTTAAATATGTATTTTAATATTATTCTCGCTAACTTTTATACCATTTTGTTATTTATTAATTTACTTGATTCCATCCTTTCATTTTCAAATACAATTACTTTTATCTCATTATGCTATGTAGTTTAGTCATCCATTTTATCCCGTCCATTCATTGTCATTATTGTCGTTGTATTATAATCTTGTATATCTTCGTAATATTATTTTATATGATTCCATTCTTCATTTATGATTCCATTATTTCATTTGTAATTATCATTTTAATTAATTGCCAATAATTTAATTATTTCTTTGTACTTTTATTGTAAATTATTGCTAATGTTTTTGTTATGTTGTTTGTGCTGAACTGTAATTGGCCTCTGGCTGTTGTACAGCACATTAAATATAAGTAAATAAATGAATAAATAAATAAATAAAATAAATTATTATTACCATAATCATTTCTATTAGTTTCACTATTATTATTATCATTATCATTAATATTGTTTGTTTGTTTGTTTAGTCTACTGTCCAAAGACAGGTTTGAACCTCACAAGTGATACCAAGAAGACACCACTTATGAGGCAACTAGGCCAGAAGATAATAGGGTAGGGTGGCCAGTTCCTTTCCCCCCTCCATTGCATACACCGCCGACTAGCTACATATTACACTAGTCAGACTTCGTACGTATACAAACAATTATTTTTCCTCTAACACATATCGTCAAGTGAGATGTACTGCCTGATAATAGATGTACAGTAATGGCAAAAAAAACCGGACCGACCCTTGTAGCTGATTTCAGAGTCTTGTTCACTCCAGAGGATGATAGACTGGTAACTAAGACTTTCGTGGTTCGAATCCTGCCTGGGAAGGAAACTTTTTTTGTTCCTTTTTCAAATTTATTCCCAATATTTTTCGATTGCAGCGATATTTTACTACTTAATTAACTTATTATTCCGAAAACATGAATTTTACGAGCAATCGAAAAGTATTGGAAATAAATTCGAATAAGGAACAAAAAAATGTTTCCTTCCCAGGCACGATTCGAACCACGAAAGTCTTAGTTACCAATCTATCGTGCTCTGGAGTGAACAAGGCTCTGAATTCAGCTACAAGGGTCGGTCCGGTTTTTTTTTTTTGTCACTACTGTACATATCAGCCAGAACCTCAATCAGAGGGGGAATTATTATTATTATTATTATTATTATTATTATTATTATTATTATTATTATTATTATTATTATTATCGTCTGTAATCTGATATCTTCTTCTGCCCCGAACTTTTCTCCCGTTCACCATTTCTTCCAGTGCATCCTTCAGCAGGCAGTTTCTTCTCAGCCAGTGACCCAACCAATTCCTTTCCCTCTTCCTGATCAATTTCAGCATTATTCTTTCTTCACCCACTTCTTCCGACATCTTCATTTCTTATTCTGTATGTCCATTTCACACGCTCCATTCTTCTCCATATCCACATTTCAAACGCTTCTATTCGCTTCTCTTCACTTCGTAGTAATGTCCATGTTTCTGCCTCGTACAATGCATACTCCATACAAAGCACTTCACTAGTTTCTTCCTTAGCACTTTTTCCAGAGGTCCACAGAAGATAGGCTACTCCTTTCAATTATTTTATACACATATAAATATTATGATATTTTAATAACATCAAAGAGTAACAATATAAATAAATTTCTCTTTTTAAAATCTTAAATTAAAATTCGTGTTTTATTTAGGGGAGAGTCGGGTAGTATCGGACATCGGGTAATATCGGACAGTGCGTTTCTTTCATCTACCACCATATGGTAGTACCTGAATGACATGGTTACGTTTCTCTATGCGACATCACAGAAACGTAACCATGTCAATCAGGTACTATCATCGTGTGGTAGATGAAAGAAACTCACTGTCCGATATTACCCGATGTTCGATACTACCCGACTCACCACTAACTCTTTACCATCACCACCGTATGACATGTTTGGTCCGTCCCGTCCTCTGATCCTCCAACTGCTCGCAGTCTTACGACAAGTTTTCGTCCTCTGGAAACATAATTATTGAACGTTGTGGAATTGGATCTTTTGCCATACGCTTGAAATGTTCCTCCCATTTTCTTTTACGATGTTTTATTTCAGTATTAAATTTTTCATTCCAAACTCTCTTCTTTCTCTTTTTGTGTCGTAGCGTTACTCCTGCTCAAGATCTCAAGAATCGTATTTCTCTTTAATCTAGTCTTTCCTGTCTCTTTGTGTCTACGTTTCCAAATCGTACGTTAAAACCGAGATGGCCATCGCTTTGTTAAAACTTTATCTGAGTTTTTCTTATTTCAGTTTCTATTTATTCTTCTATACATGCAAGTTTATATGGGAAAAGAGTTCGGGGCAGAAGATGATATCAAATAATAGACGACATTAAGATATAATATGATTCATATGAGGAGACAAAGAGGAAGGCAGAAAATAGGTAAGATTGGAGAATGCTGAGTTTGCAGTGAAAAACCTGCCCTTGGGCAGAACACAATGCATGAATAGTCTAAATGTACAGGCACATCATTTTATTTTTACTTCAACTTTTATTGTACCTGAGTTTTTTAATGTACTTCACTCCCACCCCTTCTACTAATGAAGTTCCAACTGTCCTCCACACAGGACCAAGGCCGCAGTACTGAGTTAGTGAGTATAGTACTTACTTACTGGCTTTTAAGGAACCCGGAGGTTCATTGCCGCCCTCACATAAGCCCGCCATCGGTCCCTATCCTGAGCAAGATTACTCCAGTCTCTATCATCATATCCCACCTCCCTTAAATCCATTTTAATATTATCTTCCCATCTACGTCTCGGCCTCCCTATAGGTCTTTTTCCCCCCGGCCTCCCAACTAACACTCTATATGCATTTCTGGATTCGCCCATACGTGCTACATGCCCTGCCCATCTCAAACGTCTGGATTTAATTTTCCTAATTATGTCAGGTGAAGAATATAATGCGTGCAGTTCTGTGTTGTGTAACTTTCTCCATTCTCCTGTAACTTCATCCCTCTTAGCCACAAATATTTTCCTAAGCACCTTATTCTCAAACACCCTTAACCTATGTTCCTCTCTCAAAGTGAAGTCCAAGTTTCACAACCATACAGAACAACTGGTAATATAACTGTTTTATAAATTCTAACTTTCAGATTTTTGGACAGCAGACTGGATGATAAAAGTTTCTCAACCGAATAATAACAGGCATTTCCCATATTTATTCTGTGTTTAATTTCCTCCCGAGTGTCATTTATATTTGTTACTGTTGCTCCCAGATATTTGAATTTCTCCACTTCTTCAAAAGATAAATTTCCAATTTTTATTTTTCCATTTCGTACAATATTCTCGTCACGAGACATAATCATATACTTAGTCTTTTCGGGATTTACTTCCAAACCTATCGCTTTACTTGCTTCAAGTAAAATTTCCGTGTTTTCCCTAATCGTTTGTGGATTTTCTCCTAACCTATTCACGTCATCCGCATAGACAAGCAGCTGAAGTAACCCGTTCAATTCCAAACCCTCTCTGCTATCCTGGAGTGAGTATAGTACGTTTAAGAAATATGTTCGCGTTTTACAGTGACGAAAACTTCCAATATTGAATCATATTTTCGCACGGGTACTGTCGTCCGTTTGCCTACGTCGCATCCCGATTTCCCCCAACTGCTTCTGCTCGCTCCACTGTAAAGACTAGTGCTGGGCTGTCTTAGCTCTTTTCTGAGGACATTAATTTCTGTCAGGAATTGGACGTCTACGTAATATTATACAACTGTTTAAAATAACTTAAATAAAAGGGCCTCGTTAAGTAATTAACTGTCACGTGATCCCCCCCCTTTCTACGATCCTCGACATAACCACTTGGACGGACAGTAGATAGCATGTCTGAGTAATTTTATCTGCGCGGGTCGGGCAGAAATGAAGATTGAATTTACAGTACGTAAGGTACTCTTTTATAGAGTAGGTACAGAATTATTTCAACTTGACTTACTAAGTATGAAGGACGAAACTGGTAAGTGGAATTAGATGCAATAGTCTATAGTGCGATAATAGGCACAAAAGATCTGAAGCCTGTATCG
Organism: Periplaneta americana; assembly: GCF_040183065.1. Classification (NCBI taxonomy): domain Eukaryota; kingdom Metazoa; phylum Arthropoda; class Insecta; order Blattodea; family Blattidae; genus Periplaneta; species Periplaneta americana. The sequence continues at coordinate 10,432,153 of NC_091129.1, read as the reverse complement.
AAATGAACGGCCACCATTTTCAAAAATGTGTTTAAATATCCATATTATGATTATTTTTCAATTTAACTTCATTCTCTATATTGTACGCTAAAGTGTTGTAGACAGTATAATATACGCTGCATAATGAATACGTTCGCATGGATAACTCAGTTCGTGAGTAAAAACACTCATTGTTAACACTGAACTGTATTTTGATTAAACAAAAACCTAATGAAAATGATCAAATTCAAAATTGCGATATTTCCTACTTTACGTAAATGGATGAACGACTTTTCTTCCCTCCTATACTTAGTAAAGTGATTTGTTTGTATTTTACGCCAGTACCATCGAACTCCAGCCGTGGAAGGAGGTAGCAAACTGTGTTTCCGGGTCTCAATCATTAATCCAAAGGTATAGCCAGGTTAATATTAAAAATGTTAGTAAGAATAAAATGATGTCCCTGTACATTTTAACTTATTGTTTCAGTATTAATATTGTACTGTTAGACATGTGACTAAATATATGTCCAATACGCAATCAAGTATGGATAAAGCAATCCACATCAGACTTTGTACACCTGCCCTAATACTATTAACCGATTGAACATATCGACAGACAGATTCGCTGGACCGTGAAGACTAAGGCATCTGCGGTATGTACCCTGCTAAGGAATTTTCATATATTTCACTCAGGTATCAGAGAACACTGTCCGGAGCCAATGAAGCGCGTTCTCAGCAGTAAGAGCAGTGTCTACTCTGCGCGGAAGGGCAGATTACGCAGTAATACCAGACCGAAGTGTAAGACCAAGGCTATCTCTAGTAAAGGCTGCGGCGTGCGAAAATTGGCAACGTCGGAGCGACGTGCTACAGTCGGTCACTCGCGCCATTTATTGCAAGGAAGTTATCTGTGATGCTTGTCATTAGAATGTTAAATTAGCGGTTCTAAGTAGGAGATTATATGTGTGTTCGTATGTGAAAATGCCTAGTTCCTGTGTGGTACCTGGGTATAAAAGCAATTATGCCTCGTCAATTAAAACGGAGGGCTATGTTCGATCATTTAAATTTCCTAAACAAATTACACTTAGACAAGAATGAATTCGTGCTGTTCCACGTGACAATTGGAAACCAAATGACAGATCCATTGTGTGCATAAAACATTTTCGTGATTCCGACTTAATTACAGTTGAAAGATATGTAGATAAGGATGGAAAACTATGTCAACGTGTACTTGGAACTCCCATTTTAAGTGAAAGTGCAGCTCCAAAACTGTTCCCTGGCTTGCCTTCTTACCTCAGCATTAACGAGAGTGTGAAAAGAAAATCTCCGGAGGAAAGAAAAAAGGAAGTGGAGAAGTGACTGAAGACTGCAGAAGAAGAGGAGAAAAGATGAATTGAAGAGGAAAATAAAGTTACTTCCTATGAAAACTTTTTATTAAATATGCGTTCGAAGGTTCTGTCTTATCCGCAAGACTGGCGTGTACATACAACTGACAGTATTTATATCTTATATAAATTAGATTTTACAACTATTCCTAAGGTTGGTAGTAGTATTAGAATAAATAAGGATCTTACTACTGAGGTTCATGTCAACGGTGGAATAATGCCTAATGCAAGTGTACTTACTGACAACAAACTTATTTTTAGGAACTCAGTTCTGAGTGAATGGAGCCAGTTACAGGCGGCGTTTAAATATTGTGACAATTTTCATGATGTCATTAATAATGATAACAATTTTTAAATTAACTTGATAGACAAGTTATATGAAAAGTTGGAACATGTTAAAGATTTAATATGTGAATTGTATTCATTGTATTTTTTTGTTTAGGAATTTACCAACCCGTGAGTGCTAATAAAATGCATTGTAGATGATTATGCATGATTGATTTCATTAGGTTAAACATACTCTATAATTAGAACACAATCTGAAGAAAAGCAATATTCAGTATAATATTTCGTTATCATGAAATGTGATATTTATTAAATCGCTAAAGAGTTCAGCTTCATTCAGTCCATCGTGTTTAGATAAGACTCTCTCTAAGAACAGCACGTCGGCCGACCGCGAAGGCGGAGTTGCCAAGTCTAAAGCCTCAGCCTTTACTAGAGATAGCCTTGGTAAGACGCGTACTTATTATTAACTGCAATGAAAACAAATAATGTTTTCATGGTGTAAGAATAATCAAAACTGAAAGTTTATCACTGAAATGTCCGTTAAAGTAAGGATATAGAACATGCCTGCACAAACAGCGCTCAACGAGCACGCGCGCTCCTTCGGAGCAGGAGAGTGGCGTTTACCGCTCGCCGAAACGGAGAGGAAGATATGTCAGATTTGCTATAGGTAGAGGAGAGGGAAACGACCACTCAGTTATCTAGTGGAGTGCAGTGTGTAGGCCTATTCTCAGTAACTGTTTCACGTTGCTTGCCTACTGCTACAGTACAGTATGGAGGAATCTAAAAGACGGAACATAACATTTAACATTTAACGATTTACAGCTCGAACTTATTGATCTTCAATGTGACCTAAGGGCTAAAGATCGTTTGAATAATACTACTAGCCTGGTTGAGTTTTACAAGACTAAACATTAGCAATAATATCCACGACTACACAGGCTGGCTGTGAAAATGATTGCTATGTTTAGCTCAACATTTATATTTGTGAGCAACCTTTTTCTATAATCAACTTTAATAAAGGCAGACATCGAACATCTGTAACTGATGTTTCATTACGATCAGTAGGCTATTGTTCCTTTCAGCTGCCAACAGTATAAAACCTCGTTTTGATATACTGATAAATAAAAATATAACAAAATGATATTGCACATTTAAGTAGCTATAGAATTTCTATTATTTCTGTAAAATAAATATTTATTTATTAATTAATAATAGTCCAAGATAGTTTTGCAAGTCCACACCTGTGGAGTAACGGTCAGCGCGTCTGGCTGCGAAACCAGGTGGCCCGGGTTCAATCTCGGTCGGGGCAAGTTATCTGGTTGAGGTTTTTCCCGGGGTTTTCCCTCAACCCAATACGAGCAAATGCTGGGTAACTTTCGGTGCTGGACCCCGGACTCATTTCACCGGCATTATCACCTTCATATCATTCAGACGCTAAATAACCTAGATGTTGATACAGCGTCGTAAAATAACCCAATAAAATAAAAAATAAATAGTTTTGCAAACACTGAACGGGAATTCATTTCATAAACACTCGTAATAGTACTTCCTTTTGTGTATATTTTGTACGAGATCACCCCTTCTTCCAGTCCACCCTTATACAGAGCGCAGCTAATATCTGCATTCCGCTCGTGAGCTGTGAGCCGGCTCGGAGAGTGCAAACCTTGTGCAGGCCTGATATAGACGTATTTATACAGGTAGACGTCTGGACGCGCATGCGTATTTTCACCCAACTCTACTCAAAACTACACACCAGTGCAAAATGTTATCAGTTGTCTATTTCTGGTAAGATATCTCTGTTTACGTCCATGATCTGATTTTTTTTATGAAAGTTGGAAAGGCACCGTGTGATACGAAAGTCACTTGCCAAAGGAGAAAACAATATTATTTTGAAACGAGAAATTTAGAGCCATGACAAAGACAACCAGGACCGCAATAAGAACCACGACCAGGATAAACACAAAGAAAAAGTCAAGGACCACGATAAGGACAAAGACAAGGGACATGATAAGAATCGGGATAAGGATCACGAGGAGAATCACGATAAGGACAATGATAAGAAATATGAAAAAGACAACATAGATCAGGGCTGGGCACATTATGTGATTCTGAGAAATGAGCGCTGTGTGCTTTAAAGAGCGGGTCTCGCGAGCGCTGTGACGTATGCATACTGTACGTCATTCAGTGTCGGTGCAGTGGTGACTCTGCAGTATGATGGCGAACTTTGAAGACGGAACTTCCGCTCATACATTAAAGCGTCCCGCTATTCCCAATGCTTTTAATGTACCATGGGAGGAGGAATTCTTTTTCGTAGAGAGAAGTGGATTAGCAAAGTGTTTAATTTGGCATAAAACACTCCAACTGATTAAGAAGTTCAATATCCAACGGCATTATTCTTTACAACATGCTACTGAATATGGCAAATATGTTGGTAATGAACGCCATAAATGAATACAACGTAAAGAAAATGTTTCTCAGGTACATTATATTAGAGTATCTATTTGATATTTATATTGCATTATAAGTTATTATACATTTAGTAATATATATATTTTTAAATTATACAAGTATTATGATATATAATATATCATATTATATATCATGAACTGTAATATACTATACTATTATATATCATAATATTTGTATAATTTAAAATTATATATTATAAATGTACTGTAATAACTTATAATGCAATATAAATATAGAATAGATACTCTAATATAATGTACCTGAGAAACATTTTCTTTAAGTTGTATTAATTTATGGTCATATCATATCTTATATCGTATCATATATCATATCATATATCATATATCATATATCGCATCGCATTATATTATATTATATTATATTATATTATATTATATTATATTATATTATATTATATTATATTATATTATATTATATATTAACAGGATGACAACAATGCACTTAGTGAATCGGCTATGAGAATTAGCTACAAAATTTGCCACGAAATTGCAAAGGAATTGAAAACATTCAACGAAGGTGAATTCATCAAGCGATGTTTAATTATATTGGCAGATGAACTCTGTCCACAGCAAGTAGGGGAAGTGGAAGCCATACGCCTGTCTCGTAGAACCGTGGTGAAGAGATTGCAGTATGTGCGTATGGGTTATGTAAATAAACCTAATGATATGTGTGTGTGCATAGAGCGAAGTTTATTTCATTAAATTAATAAGAGTGTTATAAATTCTGTACTGTACAATGAATTGATATAATATCCTTATAAACTATTATGTACAGACAGACTGAATGACTAGAACAACCGTGGCTCTTGTTACATTAATGCAGGGATGCTGTAATGCGAGTCCGCCACTGCGTGAGTGTTCTGCTCTGGCTTGGAATTGAAGTGCCTTGCGGAGCGAGAGCAGCTCTGGCCGACTAGACTGAGCCGCTCTCTTGCCCGGCCCTGACATAGATCATGAAAATACCTCGACAAAAACAAGAACAACGACAAGGATCATGATAAGAGTCACGACATGAACCACAATGAGAATCACGATAAGGATCATGAAAAGATAATACGGACCACGACAAGCACCATGCTAAAGATCACGAAAACGACAAGACCACGATAAGCACCATGACAAAGACAAGAACTATACGAGTAATATGGATCACGACAAATGCAACAAGGATCACAATAATCATGACAAAGACAACAGGACCACGATAAGTACCACGAGTCCACACCTGTGGAGTAACGGTTAGCATGCCTAGCCGCGAAACCAGGTGGCCCGGGTTCGATTCCCGGTCGGGGCAAGTTACCTGGTTGAGGTTTTTTCCGGGGTTTTCCCTCAACCTAATATGAGCAAATGCTGGGTAACTTTCGGTGTTGGACCCCGGACTCATTTCACCGGCATTATCACCTTCATCTCATTCAGACGCTAAATAACCTGAGCTGTTGATAAAGCGTCGTAAAATAACCTACTAAAAAAAAGTACCACGACAGAAACAACAAGGATAACAATAAGGACAATGACAAAGACAATAAGGATCATGGTAAGGACCACAACAAGTTCAATGACAAGGTAAACGACAAGCACAATGATAAAGGTCACAACAATGATAACGATAAGGAAAAGACTTGATTCACGATAAGGATCACGACATTCACTATGGCCCACGTCATAATCCTCGTCGTGATGCCTCTCTTGCTCCTTGTGATGCTTATCGTGATATTTGTTTTAGCCCTTTTCGTGATCCTTATCCTGTTCCTTATCGTGAATCTTGTCATGTTTCTTACCGTAATCCTTGTGATGTACCCTTATCGTGATCCTTCTCTTGGTTAGAAAATAAATTCTGTAATGCACCCTGCCTGCATCAAATATAATGAATATAAGTTACAGTTGTTAAAAGCAAGTCTCTTCAATATCAAAATCTGATTCTGTTGCCAATATTACTCCAGTTGCAAATGGTTACAATGTTCGTCCCTTCCAATTGATATTTTCAATATGAATATCATATATTCGAGAAAATTAAGAGCATTGCCGTATTTCCTGTGACTAAATCCAAATTTGTATAATAAAAGTGAATGTAGGGTCATTCCATAGTGGCACACGTAACATTTTTAAGTACCTAACTATGATCTTCACAGGATATTTAATTAAATACTTAGTAATTCATGAAAAAGACATTACTGTCTTTCAACATAAGCATTCCTAAATATAAACAAAAATTCTTAATGAAAAGGAATAATTAATAATGCAGAAAATATTAAATATTGTATGGTGTGACACACGAACATTTTCTTGCCACTAGATTTATTACCAAAATGGAAAATGTTCATATTATTGTGCCAAATGACATAAACGCATTCAGTTGTTTTCCAAACAATTAAGACACTTGTGTACTACATGTAACTGCTATATCACGAACTTTAAAAAAAAATTAACAGTGCCATTAAGAAACAAAATATTGCAAATGTGTTGTGACACACGAACATTTCTGTCATGTTCGTTACTAATTGTTTTAAATGCACTATAAATACATCACTTCTTGTGGAAGACATACACTATGCCTACAGTTCTTATTATACAAAACAACACTAGATTACACTAAAATACACTTTTAAATTTAAAATATCCACGGTTGTTTTACAACCATATGTGGTGATATTTCCTGTGTAATGTCATGTGACGAATATACCAATATGTCAGCCATTTGTAGTACTTCCCTTCCTTGGACATCACAGATACTTTAAATTCTTCGCCACCACAAGATTTTGTAACTTCACATGTAGCCTATATTTGACGTCTTTTTTTTTTTACTTGGTCATTTAACGACAATGTATCAACCACTAGGTTATTTAGTGTCAATGGGTTTGGGGATAGCGAAATGGTATTTGGCGAGATGAGGCCAAGAATTCGCCATAGATTACCTGACATTCGCCTTATAGATGGAGGAAACCTCGGAAAGAACACAACCAAGTAATCAGCCCAACTTAAATTCTTGAAAATACTATCAAAAAATGTTCAAATGTATTAATATTTATATCAATAGAAAAACTAATATAGATTTAAAAAGGCCTAACTTTTAGAATTTCTAAATGATACCTAGGGTAAATTAATTAATGTTACTAAATAAAACAATTTTAAATTAATATCAGAAATTTAGTGCCATTTGCCTAATGTGCAAATAATTACATCAATTTATTTATACATAGGCCTAGTATGGTGGCTACCTATTTACGATATAAATGTACTGCACAAGCTTGTTTTTTTATATGATATAAATTAACATAAACCCATTTTTGTAAGTTTTTAATTCAAGGAATTAAAAAAATAATAAATATTTTATACGAACTTTAGGCATAAATTGTCTTATGCTAATTTTAGGCCTACACACTATATTTTTACACCAGTTGTTGTTTAGTCTGTCCAAAGACAGGTGTGAACCTCACAAGTGATACCAAGAAGGCACCACTTATGAGGCAACTAGGCCAGGAGAAAATGGGATAGCGTGGCCAATTCCTTTCCCCCTACAACAGTTATGGAACACATATTTTCAAGAGTGTTTAACTTACAGTTTATGTACATTGAAAAAAAACCCACAGGTGCGTGTGCACGCACATAAAATAATCTAAATCAACAATAAGTATTTGAAATTCCACTACTAATTATGTTTAGACGTAAAGACTTCCAATAACAACAAGAATTGTAACTGGATTTGAGGATAAACCTCAGTGACACACGAACATAACTTTTTGTTCGTGTGTCACAGTCATTGTGTTACGTATGTCACGCGTTTTTCTTGTAGAATACGTACATAAATCAAAATGTTGTCCATATAAGAAGTTGATTGTTATGTGATGTTTCTCACTTTTACATTTATGAAACATGAAAAAATTAAATGGTTTTGAAGAAATATAAACAAATGTCCATTTGAGCGTGACACACGAACTCTCAACCTTCCCTTGTAATAATTGCAATCAAGCACGAAATAATCACTGTATTACGGTTTTATGCATTGTAATTATTAAAAAAGGTCCGCACTTCATTATTAATTGCATTTAACATGCAGAAGTAATGATTTATTTGCCTTAAATATGCATTCAAATATGTGATTTCTAGTAGATAATTTCGCGCTCTTAAACCACAGACTTCTTGGTGCTTTTTCTCCCACATACGTGTTGTTACACAATCAGTGTTAACGGATTAAACAAATTCGGATCATAACGAAAAAAATGACATAACAAGCAGAGATTCACGAGATCTTTATTTTTCGTGAAAATGTCGCATTTTCGTGGAATGACCCTGTATGTATTTATTTACACTGCAAATGGGTAAATACCCGGTGGCAGTGGTAACTAATTGCACCCAATAGTGATAATTCATAATAAAATACACAGCATTAAAATGAAAGAGATTCTAAAGTGTTTAATAACATTTAATAACACATGAAGATTATAAGGGGTAAACCTGATAGGTCTCATTTTACTATTTTTACAGGAGAGGAAGTTAAAAGTTTCAAGACCCATTATATTCTATTGTCTTTGGGTTATCATTCTTAAAATTTTTTTTTACTAATGAGGTTGTTATTCTGTACACAAATCTACACTACCAGAGGTATTACTTGACATCTAGAACAGAAAATCGATAATTTTGAACTTATCAAGTCTTGTGCTGGGAATATAATTTTTCCCAAATCTCACTGACTACATTGTTACTTTTTTCTTTAGACATCATCCTGATTGTGCTGTATTCTAATTGTCTCGTAATAATCTCTTTCTATTATCTAATATTATTTGAAATATATTAACATTCTATGTATTTTAGTTTAATTCTGCTACACAGTTTATTTCAGTGTTTAATTAATAGTTCATAGTATTTTGTTGTTTAATTTGTAAATAACTTTTGTATACATGTAACTCTCATCTAAATCAAATTGTTGGATTCTTTGTAAGTTCATGCATATGTATATACACTTTTTGCTGGTTGAGTGGAAGAGAAGGCCTTACGGCCTTAACTCTGCCAGTTAAAATAAATCATTATTATTATTATTATTATTATTATTATTATTATTATTATTATTTGGACAGGGTAATTAAAAAAATAAATATTTCAAAATATTTATAAAGTTATTCATTCAATTGTCTTTTTTTTTTTTTTTTTGGGAGTTTATACCGGAAACTGCCACATGTTAACATGTTATGTTAAGTCTAATTTAAAGTTACAATTTGGTACTACAGTATTTTCGTATATGGTTTATAACTTCCTTCACTTACAACACAAGAATAATAGTGTGTTTATTTGCAATAATCAGCTTTCATCTGGTTACGCTCCAACACGGAATTTTATTCAGACACAGTGGCATGTCACTGTACGAAAATGCGTTCTTGAACAAAGCCAGAGTTTCAGCGGCTCCGTGTCGGAATTAATAGGGCCCCGCGCCGGAATTCGCTAAATGAAAAGAATGCGATACCCCGTAATATACTGGCTCAGCTGCAAGTGGAACTGTGGGCGAAGATACATTGCCCGGTTTGTAAATTTTTCTTACGAAAGTAATTGTTCGAATGCATTAAATTCCATTTTATATGAATGAATGAATGAATGAATGAATGAAAGGGGACGAAGAAAGAATGATGTTTAAAATGGCAGGCAGGGTAAGCATCCCATGCCTCCATTGGTTCCCGACTTGCAATTCACTAACCTTAGATCGAGGTTCCCAGCTAAAAGCCGTTTGCCCTCTCATCTACCAGTAGTGTATTTTCCCCTGTAAATGGTAATATGAAACATGTAAACGCTAACAGTTGAATAGTGAATGAAATGAATGAAGTGAAGTTAGCACCATGCCTCGCAGATGTTAATGAGAGGTGGAGAGTCCAGTGCTCTGGTCAGTTCTGTCCTAGTCACGTTTTTGTAGTGGCGGTAGGGAGACTCGTAACCTGTTACCAACAAAGTGGTGGGCTACTCGTTTCCGTAGAAGCCGTCTGGCTGCCTGGTTGGCTGTGGCAAGTGTCGTGTGTCGTTTCGTGGGGTTTGTGTCTATAGTGAGTAAGGAAATAGTGAATGTCACTATTTCGTCCTGTAGTCTGTTTAGTTGCCTGTCAATGTAGGATTCTATTTTCTGCATAGCAGAACGTAGAACCCCCTCGACCAGCTGTTCCGTGGTTGTTTTGTCTGTCTGTGGATCGTCTGTAGTGGTTGTCTTGGTTGTCATAGTCTTAGCCGTATCCGCATAAGACAATTCGGGTTTGGGAGGTGTTGGTGTGAAGACGGACTGTGATGTAACATTCAGCTTTATTTCGCTACGGAGAAAGCAGTACTTCCAAATTTTAGTCCGAGAAAGCCACCTTCCTCAATCATGTTCGGCCTGCGATGCATCGATCCAGTAGGAAGTCCGGACCTCATCGCCTCCATGCCAGAGAACACAATACAAACACAAGAGAGGGAAGAGTGGCAGGAGAGAGTAATCGAATCCCTACAATTGCGTGAAACTTTTACGGTGTTCGTGATTGTTATTGTGAGCATGGTTGGGATTGTAAGGATGCTTTCGAACTGAAAATGAAAGTTTGATATTTATCTTCATTTCTGTCTTCGAGCATTTGCAGTTAACAAGACGGAGCCTTCTCTTTAACTGCTCCATAATTGCTTCCTCATTCCACGAGACTTAGTCTCCAGACAACAATATAATTGACAGTCGATATTAATATTATGTTTTATTTAACGACGCTCGCAACTGCAGAGGTTATATCAGCGTCGCCGGATGTGCCGGAATTTTGTCCCGAAGGAGTTCTTTTACATGCCAGTAAATCTACTGACATGAGCCTGTCGCATTTAAGCACACTTAAATGCCATCGACCTGGCCCGGGATCGAACCCGCAACCTTGGGCATAGAAGGCCAGCGCTATACCAACTTGCCAACCAGGGCGACTTGACAGTCGAAACAACTCACACATTAATATGACGCCAATGAATTGTTTGACACTGTAATGAGCCACCGGCATGGCTCAGTCGGTTAAGGCGCTTGCCTGCCGGTCTGAAATTGCGCTCGATCCCCGCTTTAGCTGATTATCTGGTTGGGTTTTTCCGAGGTTTTCCCCAACCATAAGGTGAATGCCAGGTAATCTCATGTAGCCAAATACCATCTCACTATCACCAATCTCATCGACGCTAAATAACCTCATAGTTGATACAGCGTCGTTAAATAACCAACTAAAAAAAAAGACACTGTAATGACTAAACAAGCATCTAAATAATTTATTAATTAATACGTTATCGTTACTGTTGTAAATATCTACATAGAAACGACGTTCCGGATGGCTGGACGATTTCTTTAAGAAAATGCTACGATGTACATAACCTCATATATGTAAAAACAAATTAAAATGCATCCGTGAACATAAGAATATATTGCGCATTCCATTTGATCACTGTTGTAGGTGGATAACCTGGGCCATGAATGAACAAATGAATTTCAACTAACGAATGCGTTGCGGCTGACATCGACGCAACTCTTATAAGGGGAAATGTAATTTTTATTTATAGTTTTTCTCAAGGGGTAGGCTACTTAGACGAACGCTCCACGTTAAAAAAATATGAGACCGAGAAGTATTAGTATTACGGAATGAATTACATTTACTAATACAATAACTCAAGTTGCACAGACCATTAGTCAGAGATCTTTTATAGTAGTTCCCAAGTACAAATAACTCTGTTAGTATTGATGGCTCGCCATAGCACACGAGGTAACTTCCAACATAAAGTACAACCTTAGACAGTCAATTTACTTCGGTACAGAAACTTCAACTCGTAAAACTCTTCATTTATATGCTCTTACTATCCACTTAAATGCATCTCCTCCTAGTTCAGATTAATCCTATTTTCCACGCTATTTAATAGGAAAGCTATCTACGTAATGGTCTTCAACTTGAATTTACTACTCCACTACGACTGAATTTCTGTGCGTACCTACACCAACGTAGGCCTAATGGGCATATACAGTAGTTCTTTCTCCAGTTGATGTTTATGACTGGAGAGCGGAATTTAGGCAAAAACCTATTTTTCCTTGATACATAAAGCTTAAGATTTAATATTTACATTTTTCATGTACGAGTATATATGTATGTATGTATGTATGTATGTATGTATGTATGTATGTATGTATGTATGTATGTATTTATTCACACTGCAAATGGGTATATACCTGGTGGCAGTGGTAACTAATTACACTCAATAATGACAATTAATAATAAACACAACTAATAAAAAACAATAATTAATAATAATAATATTAATAATAACAAGGAGCATCCTAAATTAAATGAAGCATGATCACTTAAAATAACATTTAAAGTAAATCTAATTTGTGCGAGATCGTGCGTATTTGCTTGGTTTACGCACGAAACCAATCCGCGGAAAGCCTAAAATTCCACATTCAGTATTCCCAACCTAACACACATAACAATTTCCCTCTTCTTACCGCTTAAGTGATTTTACTCCTTTAGGCTTTTAACATATTATTTTTAGAGACGTTCAATATAGTAATAATTATAAATTGGAAACTTACCACTGCAATTTCACCTAAATTGCACTGTTAATTATTGTTTTTAAATATTTGCAAAAATTAAGTAAACTCTACAACTCCACTGAAGTTACTGCATTCGTGATGCAAGTAACATTAAGGAAGCCGTGAAAAATCAACAAGATTCCAGACTCATCATAGATTGGGGGGGGGGAAAAGACAGACGGATATCACGGCCTGCTGGAGTATAGTAAACACAGAAAACATTTTAAAACAACAATGTTGAAGAGAGATATTTTTGTTTTGCAAATTTGTCGTCATTGAACAGAAACCAAGATGGAGATTTCATTGCAACTAATTAGAAATTCCTCTTTCAGGTATGTAATAAACGATCTTCGCACAAAATAATGTACGATACACGAGCTTTTTCAAACTTTTCCTCGAACATGAAAACTTCAACATACCGCTCTTGTAACGCATATTACTATTGTATCTTAACCCTAAGTGCGAACTAAGACCCACGAGTGTGACAGGTTCATGCCTGCACAAGTACCTTTCGGCACTACACTTATTTCGCTGTCAACTCACTCACTGCACTGATTCTACCTGATTTCACTAACACTTCTAACCATTTCACTGTTCAAATACTTTGCACAGCCACTTCACTGACACAAACACACTTCCCTTACACAATAGACTTCACTGACACTACACACTTCACTGACACAACACACTTCCTCACTGATAGAACATTTCAAATAAGATATCAACTACACCCTTTAAGTAGTGTGTATAATATACTACCGTCTATTAGTAAAGTCCTGAAGCCTATTTTTAAATACATTTTTGATTATTGGTAAAGCCTTTAGTAAGTCTGCAGGTAAAGCATTCCAGTCCCTGATAATACGATTGAGAAAAGAAAACTTTCCAGTGTCCGTCCTCTGTCTTCTTTCCATCAATTTATAAGAGTGATCGTTCCTTGAAGAGTAATTTGGCGGCTGCAACCTATTTTTTATTTCTCTCCAGGCAGGCTCACCTCTGTATGTTTTGAACAGTGCGCATAATCGAATTCGCGTTCTCCGGTCCGGAGTGTGTGGAAATATAGGTATAAATAAAAAGGTTTTATAGTGCCTAAAAATGCCTATTTCGACGTTAGTGCCTATTTTTAAGTTTTTTTTTAATTTTTTAATCATTTTTCTAACTGTTTAATGTTTTTCTTAACATCCTGCATCGTTCACATTCCAAGAAGGACAACAACTCCTTCCTAGCAGTGAACAACACAATAGAGAAGTACCTCCGGGCCACCCCTTCTCATTCTTACAATCTTTCAATCCTAAAATTACAACTTTCAGTCGGCTTGGGTGGCGTAGTTGATATGGCGCTGGCCTTCTGAACTCGAGGTTGCGGGTTTGATCCCGGCCCATGTCAATGCCATTTAAGTGTGCTTAAATACGACAGGCTCATGTCAGTAGATTTACTTTGGCATGAAAAGGAACTTCTGCGGAACAAATTATTATTATTATTATTATTATTATTATTATTATTATTATTATTATTATTATTATTATTATTATATCATCTTCCTCTGTCTGTCAGCAATTTAACACAAACTTGCTGGGTTGTACCCGAATAAGCATTCTCTTACATTCCAAGACAGATAACAACCCCTTCCTTTTCCTTTTTTTCTCACCGTTTTTAAGTACAGGAGTGAGCGACACAATAAGTGCTGATCATCTACTGTGAAGCAAACTATGGAAATGTGATTGGTGAATGAAAAACACTCTTATTAGTGACATTCTTTAACAAAAAAAAAGCCTATTTTTTTATAGAGCCTAAATAAAGGAATTCAAGAGCCTATTTTAGACGCCTAAAATGTCACTTTTAGGGCCTAAAATTCCGCTCTCTACTTATGACTTACAATGACCTTTGAAAACAGAATTCTAACAATTCATAGTAAAATTATTAAAATAGAATATGTGGATCAAGAAGAAAACATACTGTACACATTTAAAATTAACAAATATCTTTCACTTCAGACGTCATTAATAAAGTCCCAATCTCCTTTTGCAATTCAGAAACACAGGATATTAAACACGTATTACACAAAGAGATTAAGGGCGTTTGAGAATAAGGTTCTTAGGAAAATATTGGGGGCTAAGAAGGATGAAGTTACAGGAGAATGGAGAAAGTTACACAACGCAGAACTGCACGCATTGTATTCTTCACCTGACGTAATTAGGAACATTAAATCCAGACGTTTGAGATGGGCAGGGCATGTAGCACGTATGGGCGAATCCAGAAATGCATACAGAGTGTTAGTTGGGAGGCCGGAGGGAAAAAGACTTTTGGGGAGGCCGAGACGTAGATGGGAAGATATCAAAATAGATTTGAGGGAGGTGGGATATGATGCTAGAGACTGGATTAATCTTGCACAGGATAGGGACCGATGGCGGGCTTATGTGAGGGCGGCAATGAACCTGCGGGTGCCTTAAAAGCCATTTGTAAGTAAGTAAGTATTACACTTTTGTACCACCAACTCTCAGACTTAGAAACAAATGTTTCGACATGTTTTATGTATTTTCAGGCTTTCACGGTGAATGTGATCAGAAATATGTCTTCGAACCGTGTCTTGGAACTTAACATTTCCAACGTCTAGGAACTACATACAGGTTCCATCATCAGGGCAGATAGGTATGACCAGAGATGTTGGGTTCGTTATGTCTGGTGTACAAACAACTGAACATTTAGTACTCTTCGCTATTGTTTACGTAAGAAACTAATTGCTGAAGTGAAATGAAACACAAATAACATGAACATACACAGCGTGTTATTAAGTACGTAGGAAACCTTTGAGGAATGGAAGAAGGATCTAAAAACAAGCAAGAAAGTTCATGTAAATTTATAGTAAATTTCACTTTGTCTTTTAATTGCTTCATTTAATTCAATTTACACTATGTATTGACATATTGTGACGTTTTAACTTCTATCATGTGACCACAGGCAATGTTTGTAAAATAGTCGACAACAAATAACTGTACCTACAAATGTCGCGACTTATTTCCTTTCGGCAATCTTATCGATGTTTTGGTATGAAGTAAGGAGTATGGAAGAATGAGAAGAATTAGGGTGGGAAGTAAACAAATGTTGTACGTAGCACAGAAGTGAAGACGTGCCGATGAATGTGAAAAACTAAGAGAGGAAGTTAAGAAATGGGCCATCAAGTGTGGAAATGCGGGAGTAAGCAAAGAACTGGCGAAGAATGGTAAATAAATGTTAAGAAATCACGTCCACTACCAGTAAGATGTGAGCGTAAAACATTCTACCTGAGATACAACTCTACCCACACTCGTGACGTCAGCGAAGCACTCTGTGTAGTAAACTTGCATTCTCTCAATGCGCTCTTTAGTTATGAAGATATTGAGGAATAATGAAATGGTAACGTGCTAAACTGACAACGATGGAATGAAATTGGCAAAAGAAAAATAGTACTCGAAGAAAACCTTCTCATAGCACATTTTTCTACTTTACATAGGCCTAAATCTTCACGGGATTTAAAGTGGTTCGAAATTGAGTTACTTAATAGTGACGGGACACCTGCAGAGTTTTTTTTATACTCGCTTTAACATCTCTGGTCATACCGCGAGTTAATCTTTTGGGTGAAATCGGAAGGCCTGTGTACAGACCGATTATTTAGTCCTGACAGCTCAGCGACGCGAAAGAGGGGAAGTAATAGGAGTAGTGGGGAGAGCTCTGGAGTAGAGATAAGGGCGAGCGGTCGGTAAAGGAATGCAGTAGTTTAATTGTACTAGAAACATACCGCTCTACCGCACGCATGACATCCGATCGCTCCAAAGGCAAGCGAGTGACTAACCCAAACACCTCTGGCGTAACTAAATGGACTCGCCTGACCCAAGCGCACATCTCCGGCGACTGTCAGGACTAAATAATCGTACTGTACTATTGTTGCGACTGGTTGGTTCTACTGTTGTGAACTAGATGGCGTCTATAGATGTATTACTGAATTGTTATGATTATGATTTTGGTTATGAATGAAGCCGGTGATATTCAGGGATGTTGTGGCCCTAATTTCCTGGCATTTGCCCTACGGTCGAGGGAAACCCCTGAAAAACTCAACTAAGAAGTTCAACCAGACCGGGAATCGAACCCGGGCCCTCTGCGTAAGACGGTATGGCATAGTTGCGCCCCGAAGAAATCAGGTAGCAGAATGGACATGGCATAGTTGCGCCCTGATGGGCATAGTACATACGAAAGTGATTGTTATTAAATAAATAAATTAGGCTTACTTAAAAATATTATAGTCCTAGCTGCACTGAAATTAGGTAGCATATGATCAATTTTGCTATTTAAAATAACACTTTTTTTTATCGATCACACACTATTAACTGCATTTTTTGTTTATACACCGATATCTTAACCCTACGGTACAGGGATTCGCAAATCGAAACCTAGAACCATTGTGAATTACTTAACTCTTTACCCTTTTCACTAAACTTAACATTCATTTTAAATTAACCTCACTATACGCCACAGACGGTATGAAAATCACTAATAAAATGTCAAGGTTGCTAAGGCCCCATATTCCAACGATTCACTCATTTGAATATGTCAGCTAATAAAGCACTACCAACTTCATGGTGTTCATTTTAACGGTAAGCTATCGATAATCACTGCATGAACAGTAGAAAAACAGTTAATAAAGTACTGCCAACTTCATGGTGTTCATTTTAACGGTAAGCTATCGATAATCACTGCATGAACAGTAGAAAAACAGTTAATAAAGCACTACCAACTTCATGGTGTTCATTTTAACGGTAAGCTATCGATAATCACTGCATGAACAGTAGAAAAACAGTTAATAAAGCACTACCAACTTCATGGTGTTCATTTTAACGGTAAGCTATCGATAATCACTGCATTAACAGTAGAAAAACAGTTAATAAAGCACTACCAACTTCATGGTGTTCATTTTAACGGTAAGCTATCGATAATCACTGCATGAACAGTAGAAAAACAGTTAATAAAGCACTACCAACTTCATGGTGTTCATTTTAACGGTAAGCTATCGATAATCACTGCATGAACAGTAGAAAAACAGTTAATAAAGTACTGCCAACTTCATGGTGTTCATTTTAACGGCATCGATAATGAATATTAAATCGAATAAGAAATCAATAAGATTGGTTGATTACGAGGCTCGAGTTCCCCTAATGTCTTTTTCTCTACCTATTTCATCGGGGCGCAACTATGCCATGCCCCTTTTCTCTACCTGATGGGAACGGGGCGCAACCATGCCCTGCCCGCGTAGGAGACCAGCATGGTGATCCCTACACCATAGAGGTGGTCAGATTTATTACTGTGCATCATACTAATTTTCTTTATCTCAATTAGACTACATCAGTAAATGCAGGACTTGCTGTAGCAAATATCAACTCAGATTTAGCCTTTTAATTTCCGGCAATTTAAACAGATGAACATTTTTTTGTGGATTAATATAGAAGTTTCATCTTAAGATACTGTGGACGTAACGTGATTCTAAATACCGACTTTCATCTTTAGCCATATCGCAACATCTGTAGCTCTGATGCCTGTACAATCTAATCTTTTCGGTTGAGATGAGTTTTTCTCGGGATACTCTGTGAGCTCGTCATTATTTCACAGTATGTCCATAATCCTTATAAAGGGACAAAAACAATAGAAAACTTTGCATTATATACATTTCAAGACCAGTTCTAATATTTCATAGGAATACTTGAAATCGAAGCAGACTCTTGTGTCAAGTTAAGGCACAATGAGAGAACTTTCCTCAGTCACAATGTGCCCAACTACACCGCTGTTGTTGCAAGGATTTTCACAGCACATACTGTACACAACCCATTCTAATTGCATTATTTCTTGGCAGCGGTTTTATCGATTTACGTGAAAAATGCTGTAAGCCCTATTACATTCGAGATCTTTCAGTTACTGTATAAACGCCACGAGACGAAAACTAAGAGTTGAAATAGAGGCTAAGAATCTGTAAAGTTATACAATATTATCGACACGTTATTGAAGGTATTCTCTGATCAAGTCAATCTAAATTTGCATTGAAATAAAGTTAAATTTGCATGATATAAAATGAAAATTATTGCCTTCCGCTCAATTTTAGTAGTTCCTATTTATTCCCAATTCAAATCAAAGAGTTACGAACGGAGAGCGGAACCTGTTGCCCGATGAAACAGGTTTGCTGTTCCTTGACTGTAGGTACGGGTTTGTTTACTAGCGCGTGAGCAGTCATGTCAGCGGAGGAGAGGGACAGATTTCCGCATATTGACATGAGGAGTAGAATGAATATAGTGCAGACCGATTATTTAGTCCTAATAGCTCAGCGATGCGAAAGAGGGGAAATAATAGAAGTAGTGGGGAGAGCTTCGGAGTAGACATAAGGGCGAGCGGTCGGTAAAGGAATGCAGTACAGCTTAATTGTACTAGAAACATACTGCTCTACCGCACGCATGACATCCGATCGCTCCGAAGACACCCCCTTGGCGTAACAAAGTGGACTCGCTTGACCCAGGTGCACATCGCCGGCGACTCTAAATAATCGTACTGTAATCTATACTAATAATAAATCTGTAGTAGAAATTTTTCTGGTAATTTTCGATTTCCCAAAAATAATTGGTCCTAACATATATAATTAACCACACTGAAACAGAAAATTGATTTTTTTTTTTAATTTTGTTTGTATGTCTGTCTGTATGTTTGTTACCTTTTCACGCGATAATGGCTAAACGGATTTCGATGAAAATTGGAATATAAATTAAGTTCGTTGTAACTTAGATTTTAGGCTATATGGTATTCAAAATACATTATTTAAAAGGGGGTTATAAGGGGGCCTGAATTAAATAAATCGAAATATCTCGCTTATTATTGAATTTTGTGAAACACGTTACGTAACAAACGTTTCTTTAAAAAGAATTTGCGATAAGTTTTATTCCTTCAAAAATTTTGATAGGACTGATATTTAATGAGATAAATGAGTTTTAAAATTAAAATAACTGCCATCTAAGGCCGTGTAATGAATTAAAAAACAAATGACTTCGTCTATAAGGGGCCTTGGACAGCAACAATCGAAAGCTATGAAAGATAGCCTACAGAGAATGTTTCTGTGTTTGTATGAATAATATCGGAAACTAAATTAACCGATTTGTATAATTAATTATTATTTCACCATTGGAAAGTGTAGTTTCGCTATATGGACATAATGCTATAATGTTATTACAGTAACTTCGGAGTGAATTGAGGACAGGTAAGATTAAAATAGCTTCTTATGCACAAACACCTGGTAGGCTATTCTGTGTATTCGTTTCCTGTATTTCTTAAAATAATGTTTATCTCAGAGAATTAACGAACCACAAGAGTGTATTGATTTAGTATGCAGTAATATGTTAGCTTAGCATTCCATTATTTTATAATCCAAATTTTAACTATGCTCAATTGAATCGTGTTAAAATACATAAAATACATATGCATTAAATGCAATGCAAAAAAATTGGGTAATGAGCCAAGCAGATTATGTTGCGCTGTTGTAAAATAAAATTTGTTCCTCCTGAGATTCAAGAGCCCCCATATCAAATTAAAAACTTGCTTATCGGTGTACATCCGTTATCAACACATTTTTTATATAATATAATATAATATAATATAGTATAATTTAAGTTATATGAAGGGTTCAGAACCATAGTGTCCCAAGCGCCATTTACTGAATACGTAGAAAACAAGGGTTAAAATTAAGTTATTGTCATAATTCAATGGAAACATATAGCAAGTAAAATAAAGTATACACATTAAATCTAAATGATATGTCAGTCTTCATTAAAGTATGGATGCATGTAATAAAAATTAAGAAACATCTTAAAGGAATTGTCATTGCACCAAATGAGTGGTCTCTGGATCAAAATGATCGTATTTTAATTATTTAAATACAATTTAAATTAAGTAACATATTAAACGATTTATCCTTCTATCAAACACGAATCATTCCTGGATCAAACGTCCTGTTTTAATTATGTAATTACTTTATATTTATTTCTAACGAGTGCAGCGGAGCGCACGGGTACGGTTAGTTTATAATAATGTAGGGGAGTCGGTAGGCAAATTAATTAATCATTTCAGTTTGCACTTAAATACTGGTATATAAAAATTATTTAAGTATGTCAGTAAACTAAGTATTCAAAAAATTGAAAAATACGAGTTACATGATTCATATTCATTGTTTGTAAATTTAAATGACTTATTCAACCCAGCAAATATTGTACAGATAAACGTTGATATTGTTAATGTACTCGCAGAAAAGAGATAAAACAATGAGTTACTACAAGGATATGAAAAGTACTGATTGCAGTGTAACATTTCTCACTTTGAAAGAAATAGTTTTGAAACAATCATCCAACACTTTCAATGTTAAAGTTATATGTATGTATGTATTTATTCACACTGCAATGGGTATATACCCGGTGGCAGTGGTAACTAATTACACTCAATAATGACAATAATAAACTTATTAATTAAAAATACAATTAATAATAATACTAATAATTAATAATAATAATAACAACAACAACAGGGAATATACTAAATTAAATGAAACGATCACTTAAAATAACATTTGAAATAAAGTTGACGTGATAGAAACATTATAAGCTCTCTTGTTCAATTGCCCTGAATTTACACCTGCTGTGTTGAAATGTGTCTGGGTTCCTTGTGCATCTGTTGAATAAACTGATGTATGAAATCTTTTGTATAATTATTTTGATGCCTAATGCGTAATTCATTCATTCATAGTGTTCTGCCCAAGCGCAGGTCTTTCACTGTAAACCCAGCATTCTCCAGTCTTTCCTATTTTCTGCCTTCCTTTTTGTCTCCCCATATATCCATATATCCTAGTGTCGTCTATCATCTGATTCTTCTGTCCCGAACTCTTCTCCCGTTCATCATTCCTTCCAGTGCATCCTTCAGAAGACGTAATATAGGATTATACTTTCAACAGTAATCTCACTAGAGGTTTTGATTTATCTAGAGAAAATGAAAACTCGAGTGGGATTTAATTGACTATTACACGATTAAAAGAAAGTATATAAAGATTAGAAGTAACGAAGTACTTCAGTACAATAAAATATTAATTGACTTACGAAAATACAATGTTTAGCTGTTTTCTTGTTATCAGTTGTGCCAACTATGGAATCTTCATTGAACTCTGTGGACGGTTACTAGTCAAGAAGGCTTTGTTGATTTAGTTTCATTTTTATTAATAATTTGTATTCCACTTCAATTATCCGGATCCCAGTAATCAACGTCACTTGACAGATGATTTTCAATAAATCTTAGTATTAAACAATCTCTGATACGTGACTATTCATAATATCATATAGCAGAAGCTATAACATAACCTAAATAATATAAACAAGTGTCACAAAAGTTTTAATTAGGGATGATGAAATAAACAAGAAAAGTTTTAATTAACGATGTTGAAATAAAAAATACTCGTAAACATGAATAATTTTAAAAGGAACAATTATTGAAAGTACAATTTTCAAATTTGAATGTTTTAGTGGTTGGTGGTTCAGTTGATGTTATATTGGACGTGTGCGTAAAAGAAGTGAACTCGTTGATGTACATGGTGTATTCCTCAACTTATTCAGGATTTCCGAACGGTGCTCTTCATTTATTTGTAAATAGGATTTCAGGGAAGATGCATAGCTATGACCAGTGATCTTTATTAATTCTTGTTCTTGAATGCCAATGCGAGTCATATTTGAAAAAGTGCTGTGCATCGACTGGATTGGTTTGTAATTTTTTGTTTTTTTTTTTTTTATTTTATTTTTTTTTTGACATCCAAACCAATGCAGTTTGAGATGTTGGCAAACAAAGAAACAAATGCTACGGTAGTGATAAAAAAAGACAAATGCTAGGGACGCGATAAAATTAAACAAATGCTAGGGACGCGATAAAATTGTGCGATAAGCAGCCATGATTGGTTGAAAGACGTCCTTTGTACCGTTTTATTGGTAAAAAGTAATATGACGTAGTAAAAGTATAATAGTTACCTAAAAATCTCTTTCCAATGTATACAAAGTTTCTGCGATTATCTTACAACTAGCGATAAAACTCGAAATACAGTATAATATTTTTATCGCGATTTTTAATTCTGTGGTCTCTAGCCCATGATGTAAGTTACTCGTCACAGTTGATAAAGCGTCGTAAAATAACCAATTAAAAAAGTTACTCGTCGACTGCAACACAAAGCAAGTAAATAGCGAACAACTAAGGCAAAGTAGTTCAACGAGCTCGACCCACGCCGCCGTCTATTGTACACAGTAGAGGGACTCTAGAACACATTCTGTTAACCTGAAACCACTTGCCGCTCAGATACCATTACTCTCTCCCTCGGTAAAACTAGCCTATATTCACTAAGAAAATTATTGACTTCGGCACTTATTCATAGAACAATATACAAGTCCTTACCCTCCTGAGTCCTGAGAGTATAGTATAGGCTACTATACTATAGGCCTACGTCATACATGATTGTGATAGAAGATGTACGAGGCGCGTCCATAAAGTAACTTTCCCACTCGTCCCACAGCTAGCAAAACATGTAGCGCGAAGCGACTGCGTGTACGTGATAGAGTAATGTCCTGGCATGGCGCATGAGCTAGCGGAACTTCCCGAGTGCTCTCAGTAGCTTCGTTGCATTGGTTGAAGATGGACGTTCCTATTCCAGCTCCAGCTGAGTGTGAAGTGCGGTCAGTGTTAAAGTTTTTGAATGCACAGGGCGCCGATTTAAATTGATCGTCAGCTGTGCCAGGTCTATGGGCCTAACGTCATGAGCAAGCAGATGGTGCGTTGCTCCACAAGGTCGTCTGTGATGATGGTTGGCCTCCCACTGCGCTCCTCATCATGCACATTTTGGCGTCCTGCTGAAAACTGTCTACAGCAGCAACGCATCATCTGCTTGCCCATAAACCTGGCACAGCTGACGATCAATCTCAATCGGCGCTATGCCCTGTGCATTCAAAAACTTTATCACCGATCGCACTTCACGCGGCGGGAGCTGGAATAGGAGCGTCCATCTTCAACCAATGCAACGAAGCTACTGAGAGCACTCCGGAAGTTCCGCTAGCGCATGCGCCATGCCAGGACATTACTCTATCACGTACACGCAGTCGCTTCGCGCTACATATGGTTTGCTAGCTGTGGGACGAGTGGGAAAGTTACTTTATGGACGCGCCTCGTATATGCAGAGACTCGAACTATAGTATAATATACCCGCATTTGTGCCCTAACTGTAACCTACAGAATTAGTATAACTTTGAAAATATTGAGAATGGCACACATATTTATATAACATTATTTGCTCAAAATGTCTTCAGAAATAAACTCTGTATGTGGTGGTAACCCCTCGTGAATCACCCTGTATACATTTTACGGACCAATAGGCCTACTAAGAAAGACGTGAATAATGCTAAAGTTATTACAGTATTAGTATATACCAAAACAGGGATGCAAAGTACAGGGACATCACTTTATTTTTACTAACATTTTTAACATTAACCTGGCTATACTCGGAAACACTGTTACCCCCCTTCCATTACAGGAGTTTGGAGTTGCTAGTGCAATATGTAAACAAATCATTTTACTAGCTATATGAGGAGAGAAAAGTAGTGTATCCATTTATGTTACAGGGAAATATAGCATTACGATTTTCAATTTGGTCATTACTTTACAGTATTTTATCAAAAAACAGTAGAATAGTAACAATTTTTTTTTTCACAAACTCAAGTCTTCAGGCGGTTATATACATTATGAAATGTCTACTTTATTCACCATATTACTAACCTAATTTATTCCTGAGAATTTTGTGAGCACTTCCGTAAGAAACTCCAATTAATACAGCTAACTTCTTGACCGACTTATTAGGACCTCTAACATCTTCTTCAGCATCTTCTGTCACCTTTGTTGGCCATCTTACACTTTTCTTCCTTTCTGTACACTCTGTTGCTCTAAATTTATCTACCAGATTAATGACATTTCTACGAAAATATTCCGTAATGATATAATCAGGAAATTGTGAAAAAAAAAAAAAAAAAAAAACTGTTGTTCACATTCGGTTATATTGTAATTCCAGTTTTCATCATCGTCCTTCATACCTACAAATAGTAAAACAAAGCTCTTGTTTAAATAATGCTGTTAAGTACCGTACCATATTATAGGGTACCGTACTTTCGGTAACTCTAATCTTCACTTGTGCTCAGTCCACACAGACTACATGCTATGCTACACACCATACTTGTGTGAAAATAAACTTCAATAATATAAGTTTTTCTTCTATAGAAAATGCAACATATTTCTGAAACACACTGTACTCTGTACTGTTTACTTCACTGCTAGCAACAGCGGCCTTAAGTTTGTGTGACTGATGTTAGCAAGGACATCAGTGAAAGGGATGGGAGTCAAGTACATTTAGAAACGCAGGTACAATAAAAATTGAAGTAAAAATAATATGATGTCCCTGTATAATCACAGTACCAGCCGCCACTGTTACTAGTAAACAGCTCTGTTTACGTTCACGCGCACGGTCCTACCTACGTTAAGTCAACGCAAGGGACTTGAAGCAGTCAGGAGGCTAGTAACCACCCCTCTGTATTCGTTCGCGCCTTGGGAGCACGAGTTTGACAGGCATGGCTACCAGGGACGTCAGGGCCCAGCTGTGATGGGAAACCAGTGGAATCACTGCTTGTTTTCTCTACAGGGAAACGCCCAATTCGACCTACAAACGAAAGTCAATAAAAACTTTTCTGATTCTGAGTACGAGCTCTTAGAGTTTATTTGAAAATCTCTGCATGCCTTTTAAATTAAAATTATATTTAGTTTGTTGTTTTTAATTATACGTGCAATTTTTAGTGTTTGTAACTGCATATCGACAAGGGTGTTCTAAAATATTTACAAATTAATACGTATTAGAGGGACATACCGATAACTCGGAAATATGACCCGATAGAGTAATTCAGGAGCTCAAATTACCCTTTAATCAGTATTTTGATAAAAGTTAAAATCTGTTGACTACTGATAATTGACGTGTGGCCGAGGAATATGGCAAAGTTAGTGTGAGTTAGTTGAAAGGATTGCTAAGTGACTTGAGACCGAGGAATGTGGCAAGTCTGGAGTTACTTATTGTTTGTTTCTGCTCAATTTTAGTACTATGTACGTATCCCCCCCAAGTCAAAACAATTCCCACATAAGACTGTATTCGTCCGCCACAAATTAAATCCGGCTGTGCGGAATTGGTCCAGCTGTATTTCAATCAGACGACAGATTCACATAAAGAGCATAGGTCTCGCTCAAGACCTGTTGTAGAAACAACGGCTTGGCACAGGTTTTATTAGAGTACTTCGCTTTCTCCTGATATTCTCGTTCCTTCATTGCTCCAATAGTGCAAGATAATTTTTAAGTAGGTTATTTTACGACAAGATTTTCAGCTTCATAAATGATTTCTGTTCTCTCTTGAATGTAGCCTACATCATTTTACAATAATTTAATACACGAACACAACTATTATAAGAAGTTGAATTAAATGCTCGTTTATATTTTACCGGTATAAAAATATAGGGGTGTCATTTGAAATTTCTAAAGGGGTTGGCAGGGGATGGGGGTGAAATCTATCATGCAATTAAGCCTGGTTTCAGACTTTCCCTCAATATCTAAATTAACGCGTTTTTTGTTTAAATTGAATTCAATTAAAATAATTAGTTATCTAGACTGGGAAGTTCTGAAATGAAAGCCCTGTATATTTCAAAACAATTCGAAATGAATCATAATCATGAAATGTACTCAGCATACAGTGAATGTAAAAAGTATTCGCACGACGATTTTTTTACTACAAATTGAGATCTAAATGAAGTACTATTAACTCTTGGTATGAAATAAACTGTTCACGTATAATAATAATAATGTATCACATAGCAAATACACATAATACATATTCATAATTTTGCGTGTAGGTTCTGGCATAGTTCAATAAATTGAATGCCTAACAAAATTACAGCGTAAAAAGTATTCGCACACTCAACTCTTGACGAATAAAAGCACTCGTGCGGAACGCAGTAGGCACATGGTACTAAGAAAACGCTCCTAATGCATGTTCCAAGTCAGTTTGATTCTAGAATCACAAGTAGTATACGAAAAATCTTCGTCCCACAGTGAAACAAGGTGGAGTTTGAGTATTAGTATGGGGGTGCATGAGTTCGGCAGGAGTGGAGTCGTTGGCTTTTATAGAGGGCGATATGGATCACCAACGTTACATTGATATTCTGAAGGATCATGTAGTGCCTAGTGCCCAAAAATTGGGCATCGGAGGCAATTTCATATTTATGCAAGACAACTACCCCAAACATACGGCCCACAATACTCGACTGTGGATTCTCTATAGCATCCCTTCGAACCTTAAGACACCTCCCCAGTCACCAGACATCAACCCAATCGAGACCTTTGGGATTATTTAGAAATAAGACTTAGAACCAGGCATATTACCACAAAGAGTCTCTAAGGACTGCAAACATAGAAGAGTGGAACATCATTCCAGCAAGTATTACTTCAAATTTAGTAAATTCTATCCCCAGAAGGTTAGAGGCTATTGTAAAATGCAAGGGCTACTTTATAAACTATTGAAATTGAAAAGGAACTCTCTAAAGTGTGACCAGTGTGCGAATACTTTTTGTTCGTATTTTTGTTTGGCATCATTGTGTTTTAATCAAACATAATTGTTTATTTTGGGAATTGTGCAATTAATTTTGTGTTTATATGTAAACAAATAACAGAGAATGTGTATACTTGTGCGTAACTTGTGTTCATGTTTAAGAAGTTGAGAATATAGGATTTGAAGCAGATTTTATTATTGCTATATATTTTTATTACCCATCGTGCGAATACTTTTTACACTCACTGTAGGTTTAAATTGTCCGATCCTGGAAATATGAACGCACTTTCATTACTATTAGTAACTTACGCTTTTATTTAGTTTTAAAGTGCATTTAATTATTTCTAAATAAGTTTTTAAAAGTTATTTATCGTTTGACACATAAGCTACTATAATTGTATCTTTTGTTACATTTTAAAAGCAGTAGTCATAAGAACAAACGTATAAAAATTTAAGGTGTTTCATAATATTTTCGTGCAAGTTTTATATACTCTGATTATTATTTTCTTTAGCTTTCTTTCTCGACAATTAACGGAAAGCAGTAATAAATAACTCTGAACAACTGGATAAAGCGGACCCAAGAGCAACACCGACTACGCTGGCCACTAATCACCGGGCCGTACCGTGCCGTGTGAATGAAAAGGCAGTCGAAATGTTGGTAGTAAAATTGAAGGGTTCAGAACCATAGTGGGCCAAGCGCCATTTACTAAAACCGTAGAAAACAAGAGTTAAAATTAAGTTATTACTAGGCTTCGAAACTTCGGACACGTTAGAGCAGTTCAGTGGGAAATCCGCATAACGGCGTACTGAGTATAGTGGTAAAGCGTACAGTGGGTGGGGGTACTGTAGAATCAATGCCAACAAATACGCAAAGAAAAACGCTCCGGATTGGAAGGTTCTGACGAATAATTTGGTTTTCATACAAACCTATTTTAAAACTGTGTCTGAAACTATTACACGGTTAGGAAAGTCAGAGCAAGAGATGCCGGAAGCCCTCAAATTGAGGAAATGACACAGAGAATTAATGAGACACCAAGTACACCGGTTACTGAACGTGTAAAACAGAAGTGGAAATCAATTTTATGTAAAAATAACGGATGTGGAACATTGTGTAACATAAACAGCAAATTAGTGGACAAGAGTCAGCCGAGAATAAAGGACTGTCTCTTAGAGACTGCAATGATGTTAGGTTTTTCAGTTTTGCTCCTATGACGTCATGCGACGTACAGCGCAGCTTTTCACAGTACAAACTGTGTTTGGCAGATAACCGAAAAAGATTTACGTTTGAGACACTGAGAATGTATTTTGTAATAGGTACATTGCAATTCGGTAATGTAGCTGCACTTCCTAAAGACGACGAATAGGATAATTGAAGAAATTAAAATTGCTACATGTTTATTTCCACCATTAAATGCTTATAAAAGTCAGGAGAATAAATGCTTTTCACATTCTTTTGACATTGTCATTGTGTAATGTATATTTACTTTCAGAATGTCCATATGTGTGTGTTTCCCCATGCTATCGTACTCTACTCTAAATAGCAACGTTGTTACCTCAACACATCTCTACTTTTCGCTACCTGCAGCGAGTCAACAACCTATAGTACATGCACAGTAAACTTGTTGTATCGAGTCCCAAGTCTCGAAGCCTGTACCATAATTCAATGGAAACATATAGCAAGTAATATAAAGTATACACATTAAAGCTAAATTATATATCAATCTTCAAGTCGACCTGGTTGGCGAGTTGGTATAGCGCTGGCCTTCTATGCCCAAGGTTGCGGGTTCGATCCCGGGCCAGGTCGATGGCATTTAAGTGTGCTTAAATGCGACAGGCTCATGTCAGTAGATTTACTGGCATGTAAAAGAACTCCTGCGGGACAAAATTCCGGCACATCCGGCGATGCTGATATAACCTCTGCAGTTGCGAGCGTCGTTAAATAAAACATAACTTTTTTTTTCAATCTTCATTAAACTATGGTATTCACTTAACTTTAACCCTTGCATTCTCCGTTTTTAATAAATGGCGCTTGGACCCACTATGGCTCTGAACCCTTCAATTCGCGACTACATTCTTAAATAATTGACTACACTAGTCAAGTGCAAGGTTTACGGCGCCGGCGGTATTTTGAATGCAGTAAAGCAGTGTAGAAATTAAGTAAGTATTATAGCAGGTCACGACAGCGAAATAATTTCGGTGCAATGTTCGCCAAAGCGTTAAGTATGTAATTATGATCGCGCTACCGTTTTATTTTTGGTCTAGAGAAAATACCTGGTCTTTTACGAGAAACTATCGGCGAACATAAAATTATTTACTACATTGATCAATCATATTGTTACCAACGTTAGGAAACAAAAATATCATAAGGACCATGGCTGACTAGCGAATGGATAAACCCATTCGGCCGTGGTGAAACAAAAGAAAATGCGAGTGAGGTTTTAGTTCGAGAATATAAAATGGACATTTTTCAAGACATTGTGTGACGTTATTAGAAATTCATCCATCTAGCATCATGCACCAAATAAAAACTGAAAGAACAATTCTCCTGTAATATTTCATCTAATTATGTCTTTGTCTCAAAATTACTGTACAGTCCTCGATTTTCTGTCACTTACCTATCCCCCCCAACTAGCCCACTCTAACCTTCTCATAGTCCTCGTCTCCTGTCACTTGGCTATCCCCTCAACTAACCTACCTTGCCACATTCGTTTGCCTCATGTCACTATCTATCCCGTTATCAAATTCACTCCTACCTTCTCACATTCCTACTAAGCTCTTCTCTTACCTAAACCACATAACCTTTAACTCGCAATATTTACGCAAATACACACCGCGGGACATTAAAACAAAATCGAACACAACAATCATGTTTAATAAGAAAAGAATAGTATTCAATGCTAACTTCAATATATTTCAAAAGATAAATCAAGAACAACATAATGCTAACGACAGTATATTTCAAAATATTAGTAAACTTTATCAGTGCCAGTGCGTCTAATTTATATTAATATATCTCCTCAACAAACCCTAAAGGCCCATTCACAATTAAAATTAAACATAACCGTAATATAAACACAGAAGTTTGCCCCCAGGCTACCAAATGGGATCATTCACAATGATTCACATAAGCATTGACATAAACATTACCGTAAGACGTTAACATGAAAGTTTGCAAACTCCAAACTTTCATGCTTATGGTTACGTGATTTGCAAACAGAACACAATCGTGGAGCGCTGAAGTATACGACAGAATATGAGGAAATCGCGTCGTTGTTATGTTTCCATGGTTACCAAGTACGTTTGCTGTTATGTTTATGTTCCCATCGTGAATGATGGTATGACTTCTTGATTTTACCGTAACATTTATATTCTTAAGTTAACGCTTACGTTACGTTTAATTTTCATTGTGAATGAGCCTTAACTAACTTTGCTTTGTCGGTAAAGGCTGGTTCATGATAAACCGGGAACGGAAACGACGAGAACGAGAACGGAAATAATGTTAAAATAAATGTATTTAAATGTGAGTATTCACAATAGTTGTGAATGCTCACATTTAAATACATTTATTTTAACTTTATTTCCGTTCTCGTTGTTTCCGTTCCTGGTTTATTGTGAACCAGCCTTAACAGTGTCGCTACTTCTCAGTGAAGTTCAGAACGAAGGAGGTAGAGAGAAAAAAAAAAGCAAATTTGTCCTTGTAACGACATCACAGGCAAAAGTCATACCCATATGTTGGCGACATTGTGCATTTGCTTGCATTAGACTATCATCGTAACGGCACAGTTGAAAGCTGCGGTACCTCATTCTCCAGTTTAGCGAATAACTGTAACCTTGTCATTTTGCTATCCCATCATCTAAACCAGTGGTTGAAGAGTAAGCAGTGTATTGCAATATGCACCGTCGTGCGGGAAGAAGCATACCCGCCAGCAGCCACGGTTGCACGCTGGTGCTGTAAGAGACCCTAGCCCGAGAGTGCACTGTGCTGATGACCGCTGATATAAACCGATCTAACCTTGTCATTTAGCTGTCCGCTCATCTATTCCCCTCTAACCTTATCAGTCTTCTGTCTTCTAACATTTCGCTATCTCATCTCTCATAGTCTTCGATCTCACGTTACTTCTCTACCCCCTCATCTAATCTAACCTAACCTAATCTTTAAGTCGCAAAATTTACGGAAATATATGCCGGCGGAGGATAAAAAAACAGTGCAACACCATCTCCACGATCGACACTAACACTAATGAACCTGCCTCCATCATAGAACAAGATAAAACAACAGATCAACTCATAATACATCACAACGCCCTCTACACAAGGAACATCGAAACAAATACAGAAACCTCAGTCGCCTCCTGTCAACTATACCGTACACTGAAGTTTACCGAAGAACACATACCTTAAAGTCGTTAAATAGTAACTAGATAAAATAAAAATTATACATTTTCACTCAATTTTAATAGTTTCTACGTATTTAAATTAAGGAGTTCTGATTAAGAAAACACGCCGTCAATTACTAATACTCTGATACACGGACCGTTCCTTTTAATTTCGAGTGAATAGCACAGTCTACTACTGGGTGTTCATTTCAAAGTGTGTTATGACTTCACTGTTGCTGAGTCAGCGATTTGAAGCGAGTTTCAGTTTTTGTGTCAGAGAAGTTGGCTATTAATCAAGGCGTTCAATCTGAACTTGAGAACGTGTACGGTATAACTCGAACGTCGTAGCAACAGATGGCGGTCTGTACGGTCTGTGTGCTACCATAACCTCTTTCGAACTGTGTTTTGCGCGGCCAAGTCGTAGCAGGGTATTTGTTGTCATCGGTTGCGTACGGCAACATTCCACAACACAAATCAAATGCTCCGTGTCCATGTTGACCGTCGAAGTTAATGTCAACAAATACGTAAGTAATCGTCTTAACCCTCTCCCCATATCCCGACAGTAAGAAAAAACTCACCTCAGTACATGTTTCAAAACAGTTCACATTCCTGCCACTTAGCGCGTTACCGTACGTATCGGTAAGTACTCTTCACAATGAACGCCGTACTTGCTAGGCAACTTCTCTGGCAGATAAGTAATACACCTCTGCGGAAGTGTAGGAAGATTGAATTCTCTAGGCTCATCGGCTAGCCACATGACGGCATACAGCGAGCCATGACACACTTTGAACTGAACACCCAGTATATACAGTCACGAAGCTTGAGTTTTGAGGGTGCTAGAAACAATAGACTGTGACGATACTATTTTGCATTGCCTGTAATGAGGCGATATAAACGATCCTAGTGATGAGCAACTATCTAATGTTTGCATATTTACTACTATTGAGCTTCGCCACTGTATGTATTAGACTGTGTGAATAGCATGAACTATTCCAAGATTCTTCACTTCTCACTGTAAAGTGATCTCTAAAGATTCGTATTAATTATTATTATTACTTTCTAAATATCTCTGGCAAAAATTAGTGCTTTATTTTTTTATAATACTCGCCCACAAAATATGAAATTCAAAGAAACAATTATACACAGAAGAGATAAAGTATTATACAGGGACATCAATTTATTTTTAATAACATTTTTAATATTAACTTGGCTATACCTCTGGATCAACGCCGTTTGCTATCCCCTTCCACGACTGGAGTTCGATGACACTGACGTAATATACAAACAAATCACTTTACTAGGTATAGGAGGGAAGAAAAGTAGTTCATCCATTTATGTAAACTAGGAAATATTGCGCTTTTGAGTTTCACCATTTTCATTAGGTTTTTGTTTAATCAAAATACAGTATAGTATTAACAATGAGTGTTTTTACTCACAACTGAGCTGTCCATGCGAACGTATTCATTATGCAGTGTATATTATACTGTGTACAACACATTAGCATACAATATAGAGAATGAAGTTGAATTGAAAATTAATCATAATATGGATATTAAACACATTTCGATACAGGCTTCAGTTCTAATGTGCACATTATCGCACTATAGACTATTGTACTTAATTCCAATTACCAGTTCTTCGTACTAGTAACTCATGTTGAAATAATTCTGTACCTACTCCATAAAAGAGTACCTTACGTACTGTAAATTCAATCTTCACTTCTGCCCGAAAAGATAAAATTACTCAGACATACTATCTACTGTCCGTCCAAGTGGTTATGTCGTAGGATCGTAGAAAGGAGGGAAATCACGTGACAGTTAATTACTTAACGAGGCCCTTTTATTTAAGTTATTTTAAACAGTTGTATAATATTACGTAGACGTCCAATCTAACAGAAATTAATGTCCTCAGAAAAGAGCTAAGACAGCCCAGCCACTAGCTGGCGAATAAAAACTGGTAGGGGAAATCGGGATACGACGTAGGCAAATGGACGACAGTACCTGTGCGAAAATGATTGGATATTGAAAGCTCTTTCGTCACTGGAAAACGCGAACATATTTTTGGAACGTACTGTGGCTACTATGAGTGTATATGCGGTCTTGGATCTGTGTGGAAGACGGTTGAAGGAGTGGGAGTGAAGTACATTCAAAAACTCAGGTACAATAAAAATTGAAGTAAAAATAAAATTATGTCCCTGTACAAAGAAAAACCATATTACATTATTATGTATAGCTAGAGTATATACACGTACTCACCATCAGTTCCTTTAGCTGGGTCACCAAAGGCGAAGTAGAGAAAAAGTTACCAACAACCGAAAAGATTTTCCCTTCCAACTTGGTGATTCTTTTGAAGAAAAGCAATGATAATTTAACCCCGTCGTTTCGATTATACCATTGAACGATATAACCGAGAATTGCTGAAAATGCGAACTAATTTATCTATGGACGCAGAAACGACAGGTTTTCTTATTGAATACGATAATTTTACGACTCTACGATGTGGCGTGATATCTCGCGTTGTTCAAGCACACATTTAACAGTACTGTTGCTCGTCTTTGTTTTGCGGTATGTGGTAACAATGACCGTCCGTCGTGACGCGTAGAGGGAAACTGGCCCTCCGCTCCACGGCAGCATCTAGAGCCGCGACGCTCCCGCCCTCGCATGATCGAAACCACAACTACCACCCACATCACTCCTAGCGGGCGGGCGGGAGTCTCTCCCTCCCATAAATCCATGTTATGGGCACCCGTCCGTTTCTTTTAGAATTGTATCAGCCCGCATTCTTCCTACCAGATTGTATATACAGTACGTTCTACTGAGTTTGAAATCAAATGGAGTACGTGGATGAAAATTATTACTCATTCGAGTCTATCAGATACGAGTTCGAAATCCTAGAATTAGAGCGCACTGGTAAGAAAGATTTACAACTTTCACAGGCTGCAATACACATGAAACCAACATTATCAGATAACCGTTTTAGGGCCGATTGTACAGGGACATCATTTTATTTTTACTAACATTTCTAATATTAACCTGGCTATACCTTTGGATCGGCTGAGAACCGGAAACACCGTTTGCTACCCCCTTCCACGACTGGAGTTCGATGATACTGACGTAATATACAAACAAATCGCTTTACTAGGTATAGGAGGGAAGAAAAGTTGTACATCCATTTACGTAAACTAGGAAATATCACGCTTTTGAGTTTGATGATTATCATTAGGTTTTTCTTTAATCAAAATACAGTATTAACAATGAGTGTTTTTACTCACGAACTTAGCTGTCCATGTGGACGTATTCATTATGCAGTGTATATTATACTGTCCACAGCACATTAGCGTACTGTACACTATAAAGAATGAAGTTAAATTGAAAAATAATAATAATATGAATATTTAAACACATTTTTGAAAATGGTGGCCGCTCACTTCGATACAGGCTTCAGCTCTAATGTGCATATTATCGCACTATAGACTATTGTACCTAATTCTAATTACTAGTTTCGTCCTTCGTACTAGTAACTCATGTTGGAATAATTCTGTATCTACTCTATAAAAGGGTACCTTACGTATTGTAAATTCAATCTTCACTTCTGACCGATTCGAAGAGACATGCTAGCTAGTGACCGTCCAAGTG
Source organism: Periplaneta americana (assembly GCF_040183065.1). NCBI lineage: Eukaryota > Metazoa > Arthropoda > Insecta > Blattodea > Blattidae > Periplaneta > Periplaneta americana. Next base: position 10,396,762 of record NC_091129.1, on the reverse strand, counting down.
GTTATGTCGCAGGGTTACAGAAAGAGTGGAAATCACGTGACAGTTAATTACTTAACGAGGTCCTTTTATTTAGGTTATTTTAAACAGCTGTATAATATTACGTAGACGTCCAATTCCTAACATAAATTAATGGTCTCAAAAATTATTACTAAGACAGACTAGGGGGCGAATAGAAACCGGGATGCGAAGTAGGCAAATGGACGACAGTACCTGTGCGAAAATGATTCAATATTGAAAGTTCTTTCGTCACTGGAAAACGCGAACATATTTCTGGAACGTACTGTAAGGCTACTATGACTGTATATACGGTCTTGGATCTGTGTGGAGGACTGTTGAACTTCATTAGTAGAAGGGGTGGGAGTGAAATACATTCAAAAACTCAGGTACAATAAAAATTGAAGTAAAAATAAAATGATGTCCCTGTTTAAACCATTTAATCTTAGATCAGAAGTTAAATTGATCCTCGTTCTAGCTGAACTTGGAATTTTGTGCTGTATAAAGTCTAATCTGAGATTAATTTGTCTCAAACTAAAATCAACTTTGACTGAAGAAATTTCTCCGATTAAGTTAGATGATCCAAGATCAGTTATTTCTTTTCTATTTGAAATATACGAGTGACAGATTGTGCAAATAAAATAAATATCCATTATTATTATTATTATTATTATTATTATTATTATATAGTAGGTACATTTATATATATATATATATATATATATATATATATATATATACTAGTGGCTTGTGCAGCAAATGCTGCAAATTAAGTTCATTAAACGTTCAAATAAACATTTTTCAGATTTATTTTCAATGAAGAATACCAGACATTCGGAAAGTTATTTGCTTCCATAACAATGAAAGATACTCTCTCTCTCGAGCCAATACTGAAGAGAACCACGCATATAAATATCTACACCACACCGCCATTAAATATATGAAAAAGACCGAAACCCACTTGATTAATAATTATAAAAATATTTGATTTTTAATAATATTACTATCTTACGTCAGTTTTATAGCTTTCAGTAACATATACTATATATACTATATAGCCGCCACTCGGTAAAATATAGAAATCAAAATCTAATTTAAGTTATTCTCTACATCTACTTATATAACCCCAAAACGTTTCACTTTAATATCATCAGTATAGCATTAATATGTATAATTAATGAAAAATAGTCACATCATGGCATTAATTACAATAATATTTCATTTCTAATGGTAATAATGTCATCAAACCACCTCAAGTTTTGTACTTTTTAATATCCAATACACAGCTATACCCAGATAATTACACAACACAGAATCGAACCTGTAAATTATTTTTAGTAAGTTAAGTTTTTAATAACCAATTTAATTTGAGCTCTAAATATGTCAGTATTCTTGCAGATCATGGCCTTCGTGTAATATTGTTCACTGTAGTATGTGTTTTGTTTTATTCTGAAATGCAACAAGGCCGACTTGATGCTCGCTTCGCTTCTCTTTTACAAAAAAAAGCGAAGGATATATCACGTCGGCCGTTCTCAAAACTGACGCCAGATGGATTTTGGAAAATAGGAAAATTATGTTTAAAAATTGACATTTCACTGAAAACTACTATTTTTCCGAAAAACTTTGAGTTCCAAGCTTCAAAACGAGGGGTCATTTATTAAAATCCGTCCAGCCGTTTTCCCGTAATTTCCATTACCAGTTCAAATAATGTATATAGATTTTTTTCAGTTTCTTGCCTTAATACACAAACAATCTTATATCTTATAAGGCTCTATCGTGTTCAGCAGTATCAAATAACATAACCTATAATTATATTATGTTTATAACAACCGTTAATTATTAATGAATGTGATAGGTACATTCGTAAATTTTCAATTAACTGTTTTACTAAACGAAAATTGTCGTTTTATAAAGCTTTATTATGTATAGCAGTTTAAAACACCATAACATGATAACAATTTGGAGAACGGTCAACCTTCATTTTGTCCCCCATTATTTACATTGCACAAAACAAACCAGTGTCTCCAACAGAGTGTATGGAAAGTCGACAAAAAGTAGTTGTAAAGTCGCTAGATTTCTCATTATCAACAAAGAAAGATTAAATTTTGTCACTATGGGGTGGTAAATAGGTCGCTAAATCTCTATTTAAGCAATATACAAGTTAAAATAAATTGTTGTTGAAAAAGAGTTAAACTCGCTGGATTGGCGACACTGAACAAACCTGTAGAACATGGTCCGCGCATCACATATTTCACCTGTTTATGCGATGTTGCCAAATCCTTTTCACGTGAAATTAGACTGCATTTGAACCAAGGTAATTTGATCGCAGAAAAGTTTTATACAATAGAAGAAGTGTCTGAACTCGGTTCACTTTCCGAAGTTTCAAAGTTGATCTTTAGTCAGGGAGTTTTATACAATCGGGCCTTAATGAAATACTGTATATAAATAAAATTTTTAATTATATTAAATGATTTATCTGGTGTAGTCAGACGATAAAATGCTTATAATTTGAGGACAATTTAAAACTAATCAAATCTACCGGTGCTGCAGACAAAAGCAGTCCGTCTCCCGCTTGAATGCGAATCCGATCTGGGCCGGATTTAGGTATAGTGCCGCCCCTAAGCAGTGCTAAAATTTGCCACCCCAACTGTCACAAACAGTTTATGAGCAGCTGTTATACAGGTCATGTTTAGTTTAAATTAGTTTTAAATGAAATGATACAATTCAGAAAATAATAAATTACTGCAATCAAAATACAATGTTTATTGTTTATTGTTAATAAAATAACATTGACAGAAATACAATCTTAGTTCTTCCCTGAAGGAGTAAAAAACTCCTGCTCAGGGAGATATCTAAACACAAAGATAAACACAAAGATAATTTTTTGACACAAACTGGGTCAAGAAAAAAAAATTACAGAATTAAATTAAATTTAAAAATATAATTACAATTTTAACTATTTAAGTCATACAAATACATATACATATTAAATCAATATATATCGTTTAAAAATTAAATTCATAACGCTATTTTTGAAATTTCTGATACTAAAATTTTCCAAATTTGGGTATTTATCAATTATTTTATTGTATAACCTTGGACCAAAGTAGGTACCATGGCTCAGAGCTGTGCTTGTGAAACGCTTTGGTTCCTCTAGTCGTATAAAATCGGATCTTTTAGTTTCATATTTATGATGATACAGTTTGAATTTATTAAGGTTTTTATGTATGAAGATTAATAAGGCAATATAATAAATCTGTTTAATTTTCAAAACATTAAAATCAGTAAATAAAAGCTCAGATGAGTAATCAATTGGTTTATTAAGGCATATTTTAATGATTCTTTTCTGAATAAGTATTAGTGGAGTGAGATTAGAATTACAAGCATTTCCCCACCCTAGAATTCCATAGTGGAGAATGGACTGAAATAAAGCTAAATAAATGAGACGTAAAATATTAATTGGTAAATATGACCGAAGTTTAACAAAGATATAAATTGTTTCACGTAATCTATTGCATAAATATGTAATATATTTGTTCCATCGTAAGTGTTGGTCGATGCATCTTACTTGTGAATTACTGTATAAAGATTTCATTCGCACTTTCTGCACAGAGAAAGCATTGATGATGTCATCAAAGTCGACCTGACGAAGGAAAGAAATACAGGGACATCATTTTATTTTTACTTCAATTTTTATTGTACCTGAGTTTTTTAATGTACTTCACTCTCACCCCCTCTACTAGTAAACTTCCAACCGTTTTCCTCACAGAACCAAGCGTATACAGTCAAAGTCTCCTTAAGGTCGTAGTAAACACAAACAGTATTGAGTTAGTAAGTATTGTACGTTCCAGAAATATGTTCGCGTTTTCCAGTGACGAAAGAGCTTTCAATATTGAATAATATTTTTGCACAGGTACTGTCGTCCGTTTCCTTACGTCGCATCCCGATTTCCCTCACCCGCAACTGTTCAAAATAACTTAAATAAAAGTAATTAACTGTCACGTGATTTCCCCCCTTTCTACGATCCTGCGACATAACCACTTGGACGGACAGTAGATAGCATGTCTGAGTAATGTTATCTGTGCGGGTCGGACAGAGGTGAAGATTGAATTTACAGTACGTAAGGTACTCTTTTATAGAGTAGGTACAGAATTATTTCAACATGAGTTACTAGTACGAAGGACGAAACTGCTAATTGGAATTAGATGCAATAGTCTATAATGCGATAATATGGACAAAAGAACTGAAGCCTGTATCTAAATGAACGGCCACCATTTTCAAAAATGTGTTTAAATATCCATATTATGATTATTTTTCATTTTTACCTACATTCTCTATATCGTACGCTAATGTGCTATAGACAGTATAATATATTCACTGCGTAATGAATACGTTCGCATGGATAACTCAGTTCGTGAGTAAAAACACTTAGTGTTAATACTTTACTGTATTTTGATTAAACAAAACCTAATGAAAATTATCACACTCAAAATCGCGATATTTCCTACTTTACGTAAATGGATGAATTACTTTTCTTCCCTCCTGTACCTAGTAAAGTGATCGGTTTGTATTTTACGCCAGTATCATCGAACTCCAGTCGTGGAAGGAGGTAGCAAACGGTGTTTCAGGGTTTCAATCATTAATCCAAATATATAGCCAGGTTAATATTAAAGATGTTAGTAAAAATAAAATGATGTCCCTGTATATTCCGACTTATTCATTGTTGAAACAAGATTGATTTATGAAAATCAGGCTGTGGTTTATTTTTATGCACTGGTTTTGTTGGTTTTCGACTCGCAGAAAACATAATAGTACATTATGCAACGAGCCTATAATGATAGTAATTAAGATTCAAATATGTTTGTTTATGAAACGAGCGCAAGCGAGTTTCATAATTTTCATACGAGCGTCTTAATTACCATTATAGGTAAGTTTCATACGACTTTTTATGCTCGACCTTATTTCTAACTTGAAATTATTGAGAAGTATCATTTTATTTGTATCTGACTCAAGATCGGAAGTGACCTTGTGTATAGCTCGTGTGAGATGTGCGCAGAAGCGAAAGTATTGATTTTTTCCGAGGAACAATAATGTCATTGACCTTGATGTAGAGAATAACATGAACTAATTTTGGTATAACCTGGAAATTGATTTAGAATTGAAAAACGAGATGACAAATTGGATTTATTTGAATATTATTTACAATTAACGCTAATTATTATAGCAACAGAACATAACCTTCTGCGACAGTATTGGATTTCCATCCTCCGTGACGTTTCCCTCGTTATCTTTCGATTGCATATCCGAGAATAATCGAAAACCTGAACTTTAATGAATAGGTGTACTTTAATGACATGCATTAAAGGACTATTACCAGGTGTATAATTACTACATTGCGGCATGGTCGAGCATAAAGCAAATAAACTAACAAAATTGAAAATGAAATATGTAGCGACAAACATCATCCAAAATACTTGCGAAGTTCCAAAATACACCGACTTAAAAAAAACTACGAGTACTAATCTTAATACCTAAAAGGTTAAAACATTTAAATCGAAAACAAATTGAATTTATAATTACGTTGACACTAAAGAGTAATTGACAAATCATAATTAAACATACTTCTGCAATATTTCAGTCAGTGAAAGTTTGAATAACAGCCATAAACACACGAGAATACGCGCCAAAGTCGAACACATTATCCACACGGACAGTCGCTATGGAGTTAGCAGCGAGCTTTGAACGGAGTGGATTTGGCTGTTTTACTCCACTCGTTTATGTACGCTTACGAGTTGAATTGTGCATAGCTATTTTTCCTACGCCATTCCCGTCTCGTTCCCTTTCGAATGGTAATGTAATTTTAGATAAAAACTGGATTTAGAAGGTTTACACCACAGTCTAGTATAAACAATCACGAAGCTCAATCTATACTAATAATAAATCTGTAGCCGAAATTTTTCTGGTAATTTCCGATTTTCCAAAAATAATTGGTCATAACATATATAATTAACCACCCTGAAACCGAAAATCGCTTTTTTTAAATTTTTGTTTGTATGTCTGTCTGTCTGTCTGTCTGTCTGTATTTTTGTTACCTTTTCACGCGATAATGGCTGAACCGATTTCGATGAAAATTGGAATATAAATTAAGTTCGTTGTAACTTAGATTTTAGGCTATATGGCATTCAAAATACGTTATTTAAAAGGGGGGTTATAAGGAGGCCTGAATTAAATAAATCGAAATATCTCGCTTATTATTGATTTTTGTGAAAAATGTGTCATAACAAAAGTTTCTTTAAAAATAATTTCCGATAAGGTTTATTCCTAGAAAAATTTTGATAGGACTGATATTTAATGAGATAAATGAGTTTTAAAATTAAAATAACTGCCATCTAAGGCGGTGTAATGAATTATATAACAAATGACTTCGTCTATAAGGGGCCTTGGACAGCAACAATCGAAATCTATGAAAGACGGCCTACAGATAATGTTTCTGCGTTTCTATGAAGTAATATCGGAAGCTAAATTAACCGATTTGTATAATTAATTATTAATTCACCATTGGAAAGTGTAGTTTCTCTAGATAGACATAATGCTACAATGTTATCACAGTCACTTCTGAGTGAATCGAGGACAGGTAAGATTAAAATAGATTCTTATGCACAGAAAACTTGATAGGCTATTCTGTATATTCGTTTCCTGTATTTCCTAAACTAATTTTTATGACCAAATGAGTGGTCTCTGGATCAAAATGATCGCATTTTAATTTTTTAATTCAATTTAAATTAAGTAACATAATAAACGATTTATCCTTCTATCAAACACGAATGTTCCCTGGATCAAATGTTCTATTTTAATTATATAATTACTTTATATTTATTTCTAACGGGTGCAGCGGAGCGCACGGGTACGGCTAGTAATATAATATAATATAATATAATATAATATAATATAATATAATATAATATAATATAATATAATATAATATAATATAATATGTAATATTATATATAATATGTAATATTATATAATATAATTTAAGTTATTTGAAGGGTTCAGAACCATAGTGGGCCAAGCGCCATTTACAGAATACGTAGAAAACAAGGGTTAAAATTAAGTTATTACCATAATTCAATGGAAACCTATAACAAGTAAAATAAAGTATACACATTAAATCTAAATGATGTCAATCTTCATTAAACTATGGTTGCATGTAACAAAAATTAAGAAACATGTTAAAGGAATTGTCATTGCACCAAATGAGTGTCTCTGGACCAAAATGATCGCATTTTAATTATTTGGATGCAATTTAAATTAAGTAACATATTAGGCTAAACGATTTATCCTTCTATCAAACACGAATGTTCCCTGGATCAAATGTCCTATTTTAATTATGTAATTACTTTATATTTATTTCTAACGGGTGCAGCGGAGCGCACGGGTACGGCTAGTACTTAATAAATATGCATCCATAGATAACCACCAGGATCGCTACTATCGCCTTATCACAGATCCTTTCACTAGCTGACGATAAAATGTATTGTATTTTCGATATTGTGTTGTTTTGAAAAAAATTACACCTTCCTACCACTATTGAAATATGAAATACATAAAGTTTATATACCGGTATTGTTTTCATAAAATATGGTATATATATTTTATAAACTCACCTTCCTGGATCTTTCAGAAGAAAGATAACCGTGACCTCTTTTTCTTACAATTTATAGCACTACAAACGTCTCCTTGTCCCATATTATTATTCAAATTATTGTATTTTAGCCATTTACAGTTATTACAACTTACCGATAACGAACATTTCACAGTTTACACAACTTTTCACAACAATACGAAATACGGCACAGTCAATGCCTTTTCGATCTAGACCAGGCCGTAATGTATATTCGGGTTTTCTACTTCTGTGTATGGAGCTCAGTGAAATATTGTATTTTTTTTATTGGGTTATTTTACGACGCTGTGTTATTTAGCGTCTGAATGAAATGAAGGTGATAATGCCGGTGAAATGAGTCCGGGGTCCAGCACCGAATGTTACCCAGCATTTGCTCATATTGGGTTGAGGGAAAACCCTGGAAGAAACCTCAACCAGGTAACTTTCCCCGACCGGGATTCGAATTAATATTGTATTATGACTTTATTGCGTATCATTGCTAAGTTCTATTTAGTGCAATACTAGATCATACATAATGATCTAGGGTATAATGTGTCCGTAAGGTCCGTTTACTTCTTGTTGCATAATGTTGCAGAAATAATTACAAAACTATGTTATTTTAATGTGAACAGAATTTTACATGTTAGTCATAATCTGTTCGCATCAACATTTTAAGTTTAGAATGGAAGCTATTTTGAGGTTTAATAAAAAAGAATTTATATTGTGATTTCAATTTAGCACATCTACCTTCCTTAATTGTAGACAGAAAATTTACCATACCACTCCTATGAAATTAGTGTACGTACGATTGTGTTACTTCGTCTCTTAGGTAGTAGATAAATGCAATAATTCAGTACTCAATTGTAGTAGTAGTAGTATTTATTTATTTAACCTGGTAGAGATAAGGCCGTCAGGCCCTCTCTGCCCCTCTACCAGGAGATTCCAACTACAATATCAACAATACAATTACAATTAGTATTAAATTTACAATTACAATTACAAACAATATTACAATTAGTATTAAATTTACAATTACAATAAAATCAAAGTACGAAAAGATTACCTGAATAATTAAAGCTAGATAATTGATCATAGAGAAACAAAGAATATTTTATATTTACTGAATTACAAATTAAATCTAGAATAACAAAATTGTATAGTGATGAAATTACTGAATAATGAAATATTTTGTGATAGATTAAAGAAACTATTTACAAGTAATCAATTACTGACCAAGTGCCTAGTAAGTTTTCGTTTGAATTCAATTTTATTTCGACAGTCCCTGATGCTAGCAGGTAAAGAATTCCAGAGTCTTGGCAGGGCTATTGTGAAAGAAGATGAGTATGAGGAGGTGCGATGGGATGGTATTGTTAGTATTGTTTCATGACGAGAGCGTGTGTTCAGATTATGGTGGGAAGAAAGGTAAGTGAAGCGAGACGACAGGTACGAAGGAATAGAAGAGTTCAAGATTTCGAAGAGAAAGAGAAGTGAATGTAAATTTCTTTTCTTATCTAGTTTAAGCCAACCTATTGCTTCCAGGGATGGGGTAATATGATCATATTTACGAACATTGCTTACAAAACGTACACACAAATTATGAGCACGTTGAAGTTTCATTTTGTTGTAGTATTAAAATACAGACAAATTGACTGTGCGGGTATCATACATGGCATTATGCTTAATTATAATGTATAATTGCGAATATAGGAATACAAGTCAAATATAGTAAACATAACCTATAATTTCCATATGACATAAGATACATATGTAATGACAGGGCATTGGAGACCACTAAAATTAGACAGAAAGGGGCAACTGGTACAGTAAACATAACCTGTAATTTCAACATATCTAAATATCCGTGTCGTGCAACTCAAAATTTCCAAGCGAGCAAATGTTCCGTAAGTTGTCAATAAATTATCAAAAAAGGTTTGTAGAAACTGACTTGTGTCATTTTTCCCGAGCACTGCAGAATTGTAGCAGTAAGTTTTGAAAAACCTTGGTAGCAGGAGGGTTGAAGTCGTTTTGTTTTCTATCACACATAGTAACAATAACCATAACAAAAGTCACGTTTTCTTTGAATTTACAGTATTTAACTTTTTTTTACATACCGGTACTGTACTTTACGTTCCCTGCTTATTTTACATGTTCTTACGAGTAATTTATGAGTCACATAATAGTACATTATGCAACGAGCCTATAATGATAGTAATTAAGAATCGAGCATGGATATTTATGAAACGAGCGCAAGCGAGTTTCATAATTTTCATACGAGCTTCTTAATTACCATTATAGGCGAGTTTCATACGACTTTTTATGCTCGACCATATTTCTAACTTGAAATTACCGGTATTCAGATGTATACATTTTGTTTCTAGGTATCTGACAAAATCGGAAGTGACCTTGTTCTAGGTCGTGAATTGTGAGATGTGCGCAGACGCAAAAGTATTGATTTTTTCCGAGGAACAATATTGTCATTGACCTTGACGTAGTCCCGTTAAACTTGATAATATTATAATATTATAACCTTGATTATTGAATTCGACATTGAAAAACGAGATGACAAATTGAATTTAATTGAATATTATTTACAATTAAAGCTAATTATATTAATGTAACAGAACATAACCTTCTGCGACAGTATTGGATTTCCAGCCTCCGTGACTTTTCGCTAATTCTCTTTCGATTGCATATCCGAGAATAATCGACACTTGCGGTTTTATAACGGTACAAAGCTGACTTGTCATTGGCTGAACACATGTAAGCTGAGTTATCATTGGCTGAAGACCTGTACTTTAATGAGTAGGTGTACTTTAATGACGTGCATTAAAGGACTGCTACCGGGTGTATAATTAGTACATTTCGGCATGGTCGAGCATAAAATATGTTTTACTCTTAAGTGTACAACTCTGATTGTAATTTAAGATTCCGGAATACTGTAGTAAGCAGATAGTAATAAGTTAGATGGTTGGTACTGTGGCGATGTGCGTGGCAGTTGAGATGTGCAGCTTTAACGGTAAGTCAGGGATGCGGTTCTGACTCCGTCCGTCCAGGGTCAGGGCACAGATCTGTGTTCATTGTTAATATGATTCCCTGTGTTATCTTAGGTGGGAAGCGCGTAGACTGCACGTCACGGATATTCCGCCACAATATTAAAGCCTGCCTCGACACCACAAGGTAGAGTAACACGAAACTCTTCACCTTAACCTCTGGGTGTGGCAACATTTATTGCTACAGATCTAGCGGGCCTGGGTTAGACTCCAGGCAGAGAAGTGTAGAGTGCTATTCCCTCTGGCTGAGAGAACTTTCTTGTTTGTGCTATGCTGCCTTTGGCCATGCTGACAACAAAACATAAATACAGAGTGTCACAACAGTCACTTTCTGCTCTTGAAAAATATATTTTTAGACCCTCGCTCTAATTTCCGGCAGCCAATCACGTTGCAACTCGACTACATTTAAACGTGTTCGTCTTGTGATTCGCTGATGAAGACGTTATGCATTTCCGAAGGCTCGATAAATACTTAATATAATCGCCCGCCATTTTGGCTCTTTCGTTGGCGTTCGCAGAAAGCACACGAGGACGTTATTTGCTGCTCAATTATTTTCTCAATTACAGTGCGTTTGATTTATTATCATAGGAGCTACGACATGATAATGTTTAACGGTGTGGCAAATAGATTCTTCGTCTGGTAGCTCGGCAACGAAAGAACAAAGATGGCGAACGATACTACCTACCTAGACTTTATAGAGCCCTCATTTCCTAAGAAGTAAGCAAAGAGGAGGAGTCACGCCGGGAATAACAACGTCGCGACTTTATAATTGAAGCACTGGGCCTAATAACGGTCTATGTTACGATCTGCTAACTGTGCAGGAGGAACAAAAATGTTACATCGTAATTCCGCTCATGAATTTACTATCGGACGGGCAACATAGACCGTTATTCCATCAATGTGTTTTGTACACTGAACGAAGTGTACGATTGTATGTCATTGAAAGTCATATTACACATCATAGAAGTTTGTAACATTTTAACTCCACGGAAATGCTACTGGGGAATACAGACAATAAACAGTTTTATGAATTATAGAAAATCCATAAAAAGGTTAAATTATGAACAAAATTATTATGACATTTATTTTAAATGCTGTATAATAATATATGCGGATGACGTGAATATGTTAGGAGAAAATCCACAAACGATTAGGGAAAATACGGGAATTTTGCTTGAAGCAAGTAAAGAGATAGGTTTGGAAGTAAATCCCGAAAAGACAAAGTATATGATTATGTCTCGTGACGAGAATATTGTACGAAATGGAAATATAAAAATTAGAAATTTATCTTTTGAAGAGGTGGAAAAATTGAAATACCTGGGAGCAACAGTAACAAATATAAATGACACTCAGGAGGAGATTAAACACAGAATAAATATGGGAAATGCGTGTCATTATTCGGTTGAGAAGCTTTTATCATCCAGTCTGCTGTCAAAAAATCTGAAAGTTAGAATTTATAAAGCAGTTATATTACCGGTTGTTCTGTATGGTTGTGAAACTTGGACTCTCACTTTGAGAGAGGAACATAGGTTAAGGGTGTTTGAGAATAAGATTCTTAGGGAAATATTTGGGACTAAGAGGGATGAAGTTACAGGAGAATGGAGAAAGTTACACAACACAGAACTGCACGCATTGTATTCCTCACCTGACATAATTAAGAACATTAAATCCAGACGTTTGAGATGGGCAGGGCATGTAGCACGTATGGGCGAATCCAGAAATGCATACAGATTGTTAGTTGGGAGGCCGGAGGGAAAAAGACTTTTGGGACGGCCGAGACGTAGATGGGAAAATAATATTAAAATGGATTTGAGGGAGGTGGGATATGATGATAGAGACTGGATTAATCTTGCACAGGATAGGGACCAATGGCTGGCTTATGTGAGGGCAGCAATGAACCTCCAGGTTCCTTAAAAGCCAGTAAGTACATCTAATAAAATACTGCAAAAATAACAGACAGGAACTTAACATTATTTTGGGGATCTTTCGCACTAACTTGCGGCTTCGTCTTCCTTGTCGTATACTATAGACCACTATCTCGCAGTGATTTTCGTGACACATCTTTCCACTTAGAATATTAATTTGTCTGGATCCTTATTCTAGATTTATTTAACCGGTCAATATCTACCGTAGAAATCGTCACTGTCTTGCAATCGTCCATTTTAAGTAACAGATCAACCGAAACCTGATGCACAGAGTTCAAGTACCCAGTATCGTAAAGAGAACAAACTCCCGTGCAATAACTGCCGATACGATGTAAACAACTGGATACACTTGAAGTGACTAGTAACATAGAAATTCATGGTTGTAACTCGTGTAGAAGCGCCTCTGATACAGATATTGAACCATAATTTTTGTTACAGCTGTGTAAGACAATAATGAGCATTATTCCATTAAAAACTCGATTTAAAAAAAAATTGTAACATATACCGTTATTCCGCCCAACGCTTCAATTGTAGTAATGTTAAGAAAACAACTCATATAATTTAGCGCGAGCAATTTACTAGCGACGTTTAAGAACAGTATAATAGCTAATCGAAGTTTCTCAGGTTGGTAATGAAACAAAAGACAAACATTTAGGCTCGAATCATAAATAATTGAAGTTTTGCAATTTGGTAATGAAATAAAATTCAAACATTTAGGTTGGTATCATAATATAGCTTATACCGGTAATCGAATTTCTTTAGATTGTTAACTAAATAAAAGACAAGCATTTAAGTTGGTATCATACATAAGTTAATCGGAGTTTTTCAGGTTGGTAACAAAATAAAAGACAAATATTTAGTATCATATATATTTGTACGGGGACATCATTTTATTTTTACTTGAATTTTTATTGTACCTGAGTTTTTTAATGTACTTCACTCCCACCCCTTCAACCGTCTTCCACACAGATCCAAGACCGCATATGCAGTCATAGTAGCCACAGTACGTTCCAAAAATATGTTCGCATTTTCCAGTGACGAAAGAGCTTTCAATATTGAATCATTTTCGCACAGGTACTGTCGTCCATTTGCCTACGTCGTATCCCGGTTTCCCCAACCAGCCTTTATTCGCCAGCTAGTGGCTGGGCTGTCTTAGCTCTTTTCTGAGAACATTAATTTCTGTTAGGAATTGGACGTCTACGTAATATTATACAACTGTTTAAAATAACTTAAATAAATGGGCCTCGTTAAGTAAATAACTGTCACGTGATTTCCCTCCTTTCTACGACCCTACGACATAACCACTTGGACGGACAGTAGATAGATGTCTGAGTAATTTTATCTTTTCGGATCGGGCAGAAGTGAAGATTGAATTTACAGTATGTAAGGTACTCTTTTATAGAGTAGGTACAGAATTATTTCAACATGAGTTACTAGTACGAAGAACTGGTAATTGGAATTAAGTATACCCTGCATAATGAATAAGTCCACATGGACAGCTCAGTTCGTGAGTAAAAACACTCATTGTTAATACTGTACTTTATTTTGATTAAACAAAAACCTAATGGAAATGATTAAGCTCAAAAGCGCAATATTTCCTAGTTTACATAAATGGATGAACTAGTTTTCTTCCCTCCTATACATAGTAAAGTGGTTTGTTTGTATTGTGACAGCGACGTGAGATTCGAACTCACGACCAGCGTCCCGCAAGAGAGCATATCGCGCGGGCTTTACGAGGCACTGAGGGACGGCGCGCGACGGAGAGGGGAAAGGGCCAACGCGGCGAGAGAGTGGAGAGAGAGTGCCCGCGCAACTGCTGCGTACGGAGTAGGGGGGGACTCTCCCTACTCTTCCAGAAGTCCGTCGAAGTGGAGATATCCAGATAATTCTCTGCACACCTGTAGAAATTTCTCGCAACTATGATTTCGCTGTAAAAGAAGAAACGCCAGCGAACTCGAGCAGTTTCTCAGTTGATTAGTCAGCCAGTCAGTGAGAAAGCCAGAGCGAGCAAGCCAGTCTTGTGTACCGGAGTTCGACTCGAGTGTGCGTCCGCAACTGCGTCAGCATCCGAAGGCCTGAGTTCGAGTGCAGTGGACCGCAGTTGGAGGGACCTGAGTTCGAGTGCAGTGGACCGCAGTTGGAGGGACGTGAGTTCGAGTACAGTGAACTGTCTCTGAAGGTCTGTGGTTCGAGATACTGTGAACTCGAGTGACTGAGATAGAAGAACTGTGAACTGAGAACTGATAGTTCTGATTTGTAAATAGTGCTTTGTAAATATTAGTTAAGATTAACAGTTCATTGTTGTTCGTACTAGTCCAAGTAAATTGTCATTGTCGTCGGTGGAGTGCTATAACGAATACTGTGTTGAGTGAAAATCCAATTGTTGACGAGAGCGTTTAAGGCGAATTGTAGAAAGGAATTATTGTTGTGACGAATAAATTACATTGTTGTTACTAATAAAATTCACAGTATATTACGTCAGTATCATCGAACTCCAGTCGTGGAAGGGGATAGCAAACGGCGTTGATCCAGAAGTATAGGCAAGTTAATATTAAAAATGTTAGTAAGAATAAAATGATGTCCCTGTATCTTTTGTCTAATGGCAGGGACCTTAACTTGTCGTCATTGGCCCCGACTAGATGAGTGGGCTCATAGATTGCCGCTAGTGCCGAGAAGAGTAAACACTTAGTTCGTCAAAGACTATCCAGAGTGCACCACGGGCGGTGGATCTACATTATACTCATAATTAAGCTTAGTATTCCTGCTGCCAAAAGACTCAAGTTGCGGGTAAATAGTCTATATAGTAGGTGGAACCAGGTGATGCGGCAGAGAAAGAGACGGACAAACATGTTCTTACTGCATGTTCGTAGAGTACAGAGGTGTGAAAATTATTAGAATAATCTTAATTTTAAAGGTTTTTTAATAGTTCATTCACAAATATTAATTGAATTGATGAATATTGGTATATATTGCTATACTGATGTAGGATATATTTACTACTAACAATGCCGGAAAGCATTGTTGTACATTGGTATTTTTCTTATTTTACAATTGTTATGGGAATTCAGAAATTATTATGTTATGTTGGCGGAATTGGAAACATAAAAAATTATATGCACAAAACAGATGTATACGTTCATTTGAACCTTCACAACAATGTAAACGCAAAGATCAATTTTTTTAAAGCATTTCTTAATTAATTTTTGATGTTTCCAATTCCGCCAACATAATATACTAATTTCTGAATTCCCATAACAATTGTAAAATAAGAAAAATACCAATGTACAACAATGCTTTTCGGCATTGTTAGTAGTAAATATATCCTACATCAGTATAGTAATATTATATACCAATATTCATCAATTCAATGAATATTTGTGAAGGAACTATTAAAAAACCTTTAAAATTAAGATTATTCTAATAATTTTCACACCTCTGTACATCCAACATGAAATAAAAGTAGAGCAACTACTGACTTTATAATCTAACGGCGCAACAGCCCGAAGTTGGCCAGGGCCTACCTGCGTGACAAACATGTTTTCTTCATAAAGTATGGGTACAAAGTGCTGATGGAGTTGGGGCTCACTGGGAATATATGTTCCTTCGTGTACTTATCTAGAAATTCTCTAAAGTGTTTATTGTTCAGTTTATTAAGCGGTATTTTGGCATTGACCATCATGGCACATAGATCCCTGCAAAACATGGATTTCTTATCGTACTCTCTCTGAGAATGATGGCACTGCTTGTTTTGAGTTACGTTCAGCCATATTTCTATGCCATTTTGTATTGCAGTGTCTTTCAATGCACTGTTTTCTTGTAACTTTTATATATACTTCGCACAACTTACATGTAATGTAAATTATTATTGGCTCAGAACTCCTGAATTAAGTCCTCCAGCCTTTCACACTTCGAACTTTTTGTCTTCGGCATTTTACTTCGTCACAAATACAAATGTGACGTTAAGTAAATAATACGACTTTTACACTTCACTGGGTTAAAGCACTCACTATGACCGTGTTCCGGCTTCAACACAAACTAGAGTGACCGTGAGTAAGATGCGGTTCTATGTTGTATCAGACGGGACGTATCCCTGGGCTGTGACGTCAGGTACAGTTTGAGAGAAGGCAACTGTATTCCAGCTTAGACGTAGCTGAAATACTAAGCTTACTCATAATTAGACTTCGTTGAATTGCCACACGCAACATCCAATCAGGTTGCCGATGTATGGTAGTATAGAGGAGGTGAGCGACCGCCCTGTCTCGTAGTATAAGCAGTTCATGTTAATAGATGTGACCGGTCCAAATAGATAGAGCAGCTACAGCTAATGTATACCTATGTAAGCACTTGTTTTTGCATTACTATGGTTTGAGTAGTCAAAGCTTAACATTTGTTCAGTGCAGACAAGAATTCAATCAAACATACTACAATGAGTGTGTTGCTGCTCCAAATAATTGCCCCTGGAATACCCTTACCCCCGCAGCCAATCTTGACCCGTTGGGGAACGTGGTTGGATGCTGTTAATTTTTATGCACAACATTACGGCAAAATAATGGATGTAATTGATATAGCACAGACAGTTCCGCTGTTGCAGCTGTAAAATCATTGCCTTCTGAACAGCTATTGGAAGATATTCTGTTCATTGAATGTAATTTTAAAATCTTGTCCAAAAGCATCACCCTGTTAGAATCGTCTAAACTACAACTCTCAGAAGACCTTAATATAGTGGATAACGTATTCAAAATAACAATTCATTAATTTCAGAAAAAGTGAAATGTAAGTTGAGAAACGTTATTGCTAAAAACTCTTCACTGCAATGCACATATTCAAGGATGATGTGAGTATCTTCCATTAAATTTTAAGAGTTAATATATCTCACTGTAAAATAATTGTGTATTTACATGTTTAGACATTTCCTACTTCAATGATCATTCATTGCATTTCTTGAATGCAGGATACATGTTTTATTGTAACCGCAGTATACTGCTCAGTGTTTACATCGGAGGCATACTCCATCCGTTGCACGCCCCCTTCTCATACACTCTGCTGGGTAACTTTCGGTGCTGGACCCCGGACTCATTTCACCGGCATTATCACCTCATATCATTCAGACGCTAAATAACCTAGATGTTGATACAGCGTCGTAAAATAACCCAATAAAATAAAAAAATAAAATTCTCATACACTCTACACCGCGTGCGCAGTAAACCTTGCGATTCTCGTGGCAATTCCACGAAGTCTACTCATAATGAATTACTGAGATGTCGCAGGAGAACTGGAGTATACCCCTGTTACCCCTGTGGGTGGGGTAGCTGGACCACGAGCTTGCCCTACACGTTTAAAATCCAGGGTGGATCGATATTCATTGTCCACGGAACTGAACTCAGATCTCTTAAGTCATGATCACTATCTTCTGAGTTGAACTCGAATCTCCTGTATATTAGTAATGGTCACTATCTGCGGAATTGAACTCAGAACTACGAACAGCACGATGTTTATTGGTCATGGTCACTATTTACTGAATTGAACTCAGTGCTCCTAACAACGGGATGGTTTATCTATCATGGGCGCTGCTGATGGAAGCAGAATGTAACTATGGAATAATGAATTCGGTAATTCCACGGCTACTGCCCCTAGCACTGAAATTAGATTAACAATACACCAGAGACAGATGAGAATCATACTACGCGATAATATTGCGGCTCCACGCTACACTGAGTTCTAAAGCTACTTACAATATTGTCTTATTTCCTGGAGGCCATATCTGCATCTGTATAAGCTGTTGACGTAAAATGTATTACGAAACACACAGCGAAATTTGTAACAAATTCTGAAAACATAAATTTCGGTAGTAATGACTAAACTTGAAGTAAGTAAAGCGATCGGTTTGGAAGTAAATCCCGAAAAGACAAAGTATATGATTATGTCTCGTGACCAGAATATTGTACGAAATGGAAATATAAAAATTGGAGATTTATCCTTCGAAGAGGTGGAATAATTCAAATATCTTGGAGCAACAGTAACAAATATAAATGACACTCGGGAGGAAATTAAACGCAGAATAAATATGGGAAATGCGTGTTATTATTCGGTTGAGAAGCTTTTGTCATCCAGTCTGCTGTCAAAAAATCTGAAAGTTAGAATTTATAAAACAGTTATATTACCGGTTGTTCTGTATGGTTGTGAAACTTGGATTCTAACTCTGAGAGAGGAACATAGGTTAAGGGTGTTTGAGAATAAGGTGCTTAGGAAAATATTTGGGGCTAAGCGGGATGAAGTTACAGGAGAATGGAGAAAGTTACACAACACAGAACTGCACGCATTGTATTCTTCACCTGACATAATTAGGAATTTAAAATCCAGACGTTTGAGATGGGCAGGGCATGTAGCACGTATGGGCGAATCCAGAAATGCATATAGAGTGTTAGTTGGGAGACCGGAGGGAAAAAGACCTTTAGGGAGGCCGAGACGTAGATGGGAGGATAATATTAAAATGTATTTGAGGGAGGTGGGATATGATGATAGAGAATGGATTAATCTTGCACAGGATAGGGACAGATGGCGGGCTTATGTGAGGGCGGCAATGAACCTTCGAGTTCCTTAAAAGCCATTTGTAAGTAAGTAAGTAAGTAATGACTAAACATTAACACACACAAAAAGAAATAAAGCGATGGTTTTGAATCTATACTCATACTTCCGTGTTTAAAAAATTAGAAAATTAAATAAATATTAACATGTATTGTCGTAATGTACAGGCCGTATTCCAGCTGTCATTGAACAACGATCAGCTGATTCGTTTAAGGTGAGGTTAGAAACATTCCGAGAGTAACAGTCGGTCATTAACTTCTATTTATGACATTTTGCAATTGTTAAAATGTGACTTTTTAAATGAGTTATTTCTGAAACATTATTCTGAATGACAAATAATATATTTTTTACTTAGTTATTTAACGACGCTGTATCAACTACGAGGTTATTTAGCGTCGATGAGGTTGGTGATAGCGAGATGATATTTGGCGAGATGAGGCCGAGGATTCGCCACAGATTACCTGACATTTCCCTTATGGTTGGGGAAAACCTCGGAAAAAACCCAACCAGGTAATCAGCCCAAGCGGGAATCGAACCCGCGCCCGAACGCAACTCCGGATCGGCAGGCAAGCGCCTTAACCGATTAAGCTACGCCGGTGGCTGACAAATAATACACATAGGTTGTAAAACTGCGAGTATATAATATATTATCTTGTACGTGCTATTACAGACACGTTTTTTTATTTTTGTCTTGTGTATTCTTTAAGTTATAATTCAATAATTTTCGGAATATGTATTATATGTCTTTCTCGTGTTAAATTCTATCGTACCTGGTTAAAATGTTTCGGCCTGTTATGGGCCTTCTTCAGAACTGGTTGTTGCTGGTCTTGGCGCCTTTTGTTTTGTTTCCTGTGGGGGTATGTTTGTGTAGTGTAATGCGAAGTCAAAGAGTGTGTGTGTTTTGAAATTGAGTTGTGTCGAAAATTTCATTTGAATATGATTTTGTGTGTCTCTATATTTCATATTGTTCTTGTGTGTTTAGTTTCTGGCTTTTTGGTTGGATGTGTAGCATTTCCATGTCTGTGTTGAGCAGACACTGAGAGCAGACGAATTGTTAAGAAATAAAGAGAAATAATGCACTTACAAGTGTAAGTACAGCTTTTATATACACGGTATAAACACTTTCAACGTAGGCCTACTTATTTTATTCTATGATACATACCCTTTGTAATGTTTTTATTTCAGGCGATTATGTTTATAATGTACCCTGATGTTGCTGATCAATTTGAAAATAAAAAGCCAATGAGCATGGACTCTTGGCGCGTCATCAGCCAACTAGCCATTTGATTGGCTAATGAAAAATGAGATAACCTATTGACTGTATAGAAGCCTTGCATTTGTAGAACTAAGCGTAACCATGGTCACGGCCTGTATATACTGTATTCTTAGAAGAAAATAGTAATATGCGTTACAAGAGCGGTATGTTGACGTTTTCATGATCGAGAAAAAGATTGAAAAAGCGAAAAGTAGTTGAGCTTTTTTTATTTCCGAGAACATGAAAACAAACATACCGCTCGTGTATCGTACATTATTTTGTGCGAAGATCGTTTATTACATACCTGAAAGACGAATCTCTAATTAGTTGCAATGAAATCTCCCTGTTGGTTTCTGTTTAATGACGCCAACTTCGGAACACCAAAATATCTTTCTTCTACATTGTTGCTGTAAAATGTTTTCTGTGTTTACTATACTCCAGCAGGTCGTGATATACGTCTGTCTTTTTTTTCCCCCAGTCTATAAATGCGAACTTAAAACAAATGGTAAGGCTATGTAATGATTCATTTTTCATTTTAATATTTTGACAATATTATTTATATAACATATTGCATCGGCTTCTGGAATCTCGTTGATTTTTTCACGGCTTCCTTAATGTTACTTGTATCAGGAATGCAATAAGTTTCGTGGAGTAGTAGACTTATTTAATGTTTTCAAATATTTAAAAACAATATTTAACATTGCAATTTAGGTGAAATTGCAGTGGTAAGTTTCCAATTTATAATTATTACTATGTTAAACGTCTCTAAAAATAATATGTTAAAAGCCTAAAGCAGTAAAATAAATGTCGCGCTTAAGCGGTAAGAAGAGGGAAATTGTTATGTGTGTTACGTTGGGAATACTGAATGTGGTATTTCACACTTACCGCGTATTGGTTCTGTGCGGAAAACAAGCAAATACGCACGATCTCGCACAAGCGATTATTTTGGTTGGATTACGACGTATTTGTACCAAATGATTTTTAAAATATGAAAACGGAGAAAATGACAAATTCCGCACCTAATGGGTTGGGCTGGTTGGGTCGAAGAGAAGACATTATTGCCTTAACTCTACCAGCAAAAATAAAACATTCTATAAACTTTCTACGTCTATTATGAGGATAATGTGGGCAAAGTTAACAGATATAGTCATAGAAGAAATATTTCGAAATGTGTCTCACTGGCAGGGCTATCTTGGCATTAATTACTTCTATAGTCGCGTCGCTGTTATTTCCGACATGACTCCTCCTCTTTGTTTACGCCTTAGGAAGTGAAGGCTCTGTAAATTATAAGTAGGTAGTATCGTTCGCCATTCTTGTTCTTTCGTTGCCGAGCTACCAGACGAGGAATGTATTTGTCGCACCGTTAAACATTATCATGTCATAGTTCCTATGATAATAAATCAAACGCATTGCTTTTTAACAAATAATTGAGCGACAAATAACGTCCTCGTGTACTTTCTGCGAACGCCAACGAAAGAACCAAATTGGCGGGCGATTATATTAAGTATTTATCGAGCCTTAGGAAGTGTATAACGTCATCAGCAGCGAATCACAAGACGCACCGGTTTAAATGTAGCCGAACTCCAACGTGATTAGCTGCCGGAAATAAAGAGCGACGGGACTATAGTGAGTTTATTCCATTCATTTTGCCTGTATCTGGTTACGATTGCGACACAAGGGCAACTCGCTTGTCTTGCCACATGCACTCAATGACTGGAGCATGACGTGTTTAGTTTTGGATCTGGGTCTTCTGTTAGCTGCTCAACAACTTGAGGATTCAGAGTAGCAAACAGATCTGATGATAGAATAACTTGGAGCTGATGTGAAAACTACTAGTCTCGTGTTTGAATCATGGGGTTTTATATTCAAAACTTTAGAACGTAGCTGTTTTAATTACATCAGGCTGTTTCTCTGCCCTTTGTAGAACCCACTCTCTGTATTCATAGTCACGCGTTATTTTTTTATAGTATCACTCACAGTGGAAAACATAAATACCATCTACATGAATTTCAACTGCCATACCTCTGCTTAAATGTGCATTATTTAACATTACTGCACAAAGTGGCGTCTCAACCGTGTACTGTTGCGTCATCAAAGTGTTGCTGTACACTCGATTGCAAAATGCGGCTCAAGTGAACAAGAAGAATGGAAATCGAATAAAACGTGATAAGAAATCAGAAATTTTATTATATAGTTGTTGTTTAGTCAACTGTCCAAAGACAGGTTTGAACCTCATAAGCAGACTTCGAGATTTGGGACCTGATAAAATAAGTTACTGTGCATGTACTATAGGTTGTTGACTCGCTGCAGGTAGTGAAAGGTAGAGATGTGTTGAGGTAACAACGTTGCTATTTAGAGTAGAGTACGGTAGTAAGGGGGAACACACACATATGTACATTCTGAAAGTAAATATACTGTACATTACACAACGACAATGTCAAAAGAATGTGAAAAGCATTTATTCTCCTGTCTTTTATAAGCATTTGTGTTTAATTATACACAGTGTTAATGGTGGAAATAAACATGTAGGAATTTTAATTTCTTCATTTATCCTATTGGTCGTCTTTAGGAAGTGCAGTTACAGTACCGAATTTCAATGTACCTACTACAAGATACATTTTCAGTGTCTCAAACGTAAATCTTTTTCGGTTATATGCCAAACACAGTTTGTACTGTGAAAAGCTGCGCTCTACGTCGTATGACGAAAAAACCTAACATCATTGCAGTCTCTAAGAGACAGTCCTTTATTTTCGGGTGACTCTATGTCCACTAATTTGCTGTTTATATTACACAGTGATCCATATCCGTTATTTTTACATAAAATTGATTTACACTTCTGTTTTACACGTTCAGTAACCGGTATACTTGGTGTCTTATTAATTCTCTGCGTCATTTCCTCAACTAATTTGAGGTCTTCCGGTATCTCTTGCTCTGACTTTTCTAACCGTGTAATAGTTTCAGACACAGTTTGAAAATAGATTTCTAAGAAAATCAAATTATTCGTCAGAACCTTCAAATCCAGAGCGTTTTCCTTTGGGTATTTGTTGGCATTCATTCTATAGTACCCCCACCCACTGTACGCTTTACCACTACACTCAGTACGCCGTTATGCGGATTTCCCTCTGAACTGCTCTATTGGGTCCGAAGTCTCGCAGCCTGCTGATAATACAGAATGTATAGAAATGATTCATTAGGCTTTGACATCGTATAGCTTAAAATGTATAATGTCCACCCATTTGTACTCATAGCCAATAGAAAGAGCATATTCTTAAATTTGGTATCTCTCATTTCAGATTTCATTCTGACTCTTCAGTGACTCACTAGTGGCGGTTGGTAAAATAGTGACTGATCAACAGAAAGCATTATGTGTTTTGGAATATCAGAGTACTCAATCCACCATCATTGTGCAGCTTGCGCTCCGGAGACAGTACAGAGGAGACTCACCACCCCACCAAAGCATTCTGCGGTGGTATCGACAGTTGAAAGACAGAGGGTGCTTGTGTAAAGGAAAAAGCTCAGGACGACCAGGTGTTTCAGCTGAAAAGGTGGAGAGAATCCGAGAGGCATTCGCTCGTAGCCCACAAAAATCAACACGTCGAGTAAGTCGCGAACTGGACATTCCTCACGCAACTGTGTGGAAGATTCTGCGAAAGCGATTACGCCAGAAAACGTATCGCATATAACTCCTCAGGTGGCCCCCACGGTCTCCTGACCTCACAGTTTGTGATTTTTTTTCTTTGGGGGTACGTGAAGGAGAATGTTTACATGCCAACTATGCCGACAACTCCGGGATCGCATCACTGCTGCGTTGAGGAACATCCACAATGACATGCTCCAACGTGTATGGGTCGAACTGGACTACCGCATAGATGTGTGTTGGGTAACACGAGGAGGGCACATAGAATATTTGTAATGATATGTACAGAACATGAAAATGTGCTCTTTCGATTGGCTATTAGTAAAATGGATGGACATTATACATTTAAAGATATACGATGTCAAAACCCGATGAATCATTTGTATACACTCTGTATATATACAGCCAGAACCTCAGTCAGAGGTATATAATATAGTGATCAATATAAAATTTAACGTGGTAAAAGGATAAAGGACATGATACCTGTTACAAAGATAGCTCAGGCCACGAAGTGTTGTTGATGAATATATCAAACACATCCAGTTCAAGAAACACTTAAAATAAAACAAGCTTGTCGTTTTGTGTAAAGTATTTTCTTAATGACGAACTATGTACATTATATAATACACAGGGCTTTCATTTCAAAACTTCCCAGTCTAAATAACTGTTTAAATTGAATTAAATTTAAACAAAAAAAAACACGTCTATTTTAGATACTGAGGGGGAAGTCTGAAACTAGGCTTAATTGCATTTTATATTTCACCCCCATCTTCCTTAAATGGCACTCTTATATTTTTATACTTAAATATCAAAGAGCATTCAATTGTTTACACACCTCATTCGTTTGTTTTCGCATCTTCTGTTTTCTACTGTATGCTATATGTAATTACTACGGTAATTATGTATGGAATTCTAGGATGGGGTAGCTCATTTAAATCCAATTTTAATCCACTTTATTTATTACAGAAGAAAATAATTAAAATAGGTCTTCATAAACCTATTGATTTTCCATCTCAAAATTTGTTTCTAGACTTTAATGTACTTAACGTAAGACAAATTTATTATATTGTATTAATAAAATTCATACATAAAAATTGAAATAATTTTGAATTGTATTCTCATAGTTATGAAACAAAAGGTATGAATTCTTTAAGATTGTTTGAACCAAAATGCAACACTGTTACAGTATTTAATCATAGTAGTAATTTAGGCCCAAGAATATATAACAAATTTATATTTAAATATCCTAATCTTGTCAATTCTAATAGTTCTAGTACTAAATTTAAAAAGTTATGTATGGATTTTATAAAAATTGAAAAATTGTAAATTTAAATTTATATACTATAATTGCAAATTGTATTGTATAATTATAAATTATACTTGTAATGTATAATTATTAATTTCAATTCAGGAATCCGCCCCTGAGCACGAGTTCTGCTCTTTCAGGGGCGAGCTAAAGTTTCTCTGTATATTTTATAATTTATGTTAGAATTATTAGCAAAATAATAAATAAATAAATAAATAAATAAATAAATAAATAAATAAATAAATATGTATGTCGTGGTGAACAAACAGTTGTATATTTCATAGTGTTCCTTCCCATATAGTCTGTTTTGTACATGTGCCGCTCTTGCAGCTGTACACTAGCTTATGGTCCAGCATTCCAGCATGCACAGTGTTCCCCTCAAACGGTCCTCAAGATGCTATGTCTGATGATGAAGTATTAAGAATAAACCATTCTTCACATTGACGGTATGATTATGGCATAATTATGGTTTAATATAATGTTATAATAAATTAAAGACATGCATGATTATTATCAGTTCCAACACATTGATATGATCAATATAATGAATGAATGAGTGAGTGAGTGAGTGAGTGAGTGAGTGAGTGAGTGAGTGAGTGAGTGAGTGAGTGAGTGAGTGAGTGAGTGAGTGAGTGAGTGAGTGAGTGAGTGAGTGAGTGAGTGAGTGAGTGAATGAATGAATGAATGAATGAATGAATGAATGAATGAATGAATGAATGAATGAATGAATGAATGAATGAATGAATATTCCATATGAAATCGATCAGTAAAAAACCTCGCATTTTTTTAATACTCTAATTTTTTCCCTATTTATACAAGATGTTGAGGAGAGTGCATTTTCAAAAATATACTATCGAAAGTCAAACGGTTTTCGTACTACCGAGCGACAAATTTAGCGTATTTTATAAAAACAAGCCTCTTTCAGCGCTCAGAACTCTGGAACCATTTACTGCAGAACATTGAGCGGGAGCTCATTTTGAAGCTGACATTTGGTAGGCTATGATAAGAAGTAATCCTTATTTTTATTGTGTACAGAGAGACAGATAATCTGAGTTTACTAACTTTTAGGCTTTTTGCCCATTTGAAAAAATGTGAAAATAATTGAGAAAAAAACTTGCATTATTAAGAGAGATTCGGCATTCTTTGCTTAGTGGCTCGGCAATAAGTTTCGAGGGTATTAAATAAATTATTTTCACACACTTAGACTTTAACGGCGCAGTACCACACACACTGGCCGAGAGCTGAAGATAAGCGAGCGTTGGGCGTCATTTTACTCCTGTGTTTATGAAAACTTGTGATAAAGCTAGCCCAGCTATGCGCTACTAGACGAAACATCACATTTTTGTCTCATGGCCTTGCTTGTCTGGGCTAAATCCTGCTTCACAGTCAGCTGGTTACTTCACGCGCGTACTATTTATTTTCTTCATTTGATATTTTCAATATTTTCTTATCAACGGTCCACCAGTAAAAAATATGTGTTTATTTGTACTTTCAATGCGGAATCTAACTATATATTTTAAAAATATTTTTTTGTAGGCAAAGGCGTCTTAATGAAGAAATATCTAAATTTCTCCATTTCCATAAAATGTAAGAAAAACTGTTTACATGTCAATATAAACTTTAATTTCTCAGCATCAAAATAAACCATGATTTTGATCATTGGGTGAAAGGGTTTCGGAGCCACAACAGTTTAAAGTTGCTAATTTTATGAAAATACGATAAATTAAAATATTTTTAATTTAAACACTATGAAGTTCTGACGCCTCAAACTTTGCACAAAGCATTGTATCACAGTTGTCAACGGACAGAAAAATTTTCATTCTATTTAAAAATTGCAAGGTCAATTTTCTCTGTATTTCGGTCGATTTGAGATGGAATAGCCCGAATGAATGAATGAATGGATGAAGCCTACAATAGAAATAACGCAATTTGTAACGTTGAGATATACTTCAATTTGCTTACAGTTCGTCCCAGATCCGGAGGTGAGCTGAAATCCGATTGTTTATCTCGTTTCTGACGGATATAATATGATATTTCTCTTGGTTGGGTGTGTAGCACGGTTGACTTGTGAATCACATGTGTTGGTGTCAGTGACCATGACATCTGCAGGGGATGTCCCGACGGACACTTCGCCGGTGGTGGCTACATTATATATCTAATCAAACGAGCAATAGTATTAGAGTAGGCTATAGAATATACAGATAGGAAGCTGTGTGGAAACTACAGAATATATAGCACTTTTCCGCATTATAGGCGTAGTTTAAAAATGCATCATACACGGATATTCTTGGGAAGTAAAGATTTTGTTTGATATGTTATTGGGTGCAGGAGTTTCAAAAGGGCATGACCTACTTCATTGTCATTAAAATGTTGCACAAGTTTCAGCAAATCGTGCAATACTTTACACGAAGGGGAGAGGATGGTATTTTTTGGTGAAAAATGAGTAAATTAAAAAAAAAATCTTTAAAATACTCTGTGATATGTGTGGAATGCATAGCATAACACAGGCCTACACAGGGTTTGCGCTCTCCGAGCCGGCTCACAGCTCATGAGCGGAATGCAGATATTAGCTGCGCTCTGTATAAGGGTGGACTGGAAGAAGGGGTGATCTCGTACAAAATGTACACAAAAGGAAGTACTATTACGAGTGTTTATAAAATGAATTCCCGTTCAGTGTTTGAAAAACTATCTTGGACTATTATTAATTAATAAAGAAATATTTATTTTACAGAAATAATAGAGATTCTACAGCTACTTTAATGTACAATATCATTTTGTTATATTTTTATTTATCAGTACATCAAAACGAGGTTTCATGCTGTTGGCAGCTGAAAGGAACAGTAGCCTACTGATCGCAATGAAACATCAGTTACAGATGTTCGATGTCTGCCTTTATTAAAGTTGATTATAGAAAACAGTTGCTCACAAATATAAATGTTGAGCCAAACATAGCAATCATTTTCATAGCCAGCCTGTGTAGTCGTGGTTATTATTGCTAATGTTTAGTCTTGTAAAACTCAACCAGGCTAGTAGTATTATTCAAACGATCTTTAGCCCTTAGCTCACATCGAAGATCAATATGTTCGAGCTGTAAATCGTTAAATGTTAAATGTTATGTTCCGTCTTTTAGATTCCTCCATACTGTACTGTAGCAGTAGGTAAGCAACGTGAAACAATTACTGAGAATAGGCCTAACACTGCACTCCACTAGATAACTGAGTGGTCGTTTCCCTCTCCTCTACCTATAGCAAGTCTATGTCATTCTAACGTATCTTCCTCTCCGTTTCGGCGAGCGGTAAACACAGCTCTCCCGTTCCGAAGGAGCGCGCGCGCTCGTTGAGCGCTGTCTGTGCAGGTATGGCATAACATTTTGTGGGTATTTGTGCCCTTATCGGATGTTGAGTCGCCATTTTTAAACTTCCTGCGTTATGGATTTTTAAATCACTCGCCCACTTTTATTGTTGTTTCCGGTAAATTAAATTTTCAAAAAAAAAAAATTGTTTTCTTTAAAATACCCTTTGATATATGTGAAATGCATTACATAACATTTTGTGAGTATTTGTGCCCTTATCGGATGTTGAGACGTCATTTTTGAACTTCCTGCGCCATGGATTTTTAAATTATACGCCCGCTTTTATCGGTTTCCAGTAACTTCATTTTTTTTTCGCTACATTGCCAAACAAAAATGGATATAATTTCTGAACTATTAAAGATACATGCATGGAATTTAGAACACACATTCTTTACTATTAGGAAACTTTTCTCTGTAACAGAATTTTGTTAATTGATTTCATTTTAAAAATACGTCCGTTTGTTTGCAAGAAAGGAAATCAGAAAATTATTAAATTTTAATTGTTTATTTTACAAACGTAGGGACTAATATCAAAATTCTGTTACAGACAGTTTATAGAACATTCTTTTTCAAATACATTGCAAAAATTGTTTGAATCTATCTTTAAAAACGGTTTAGATATATCGGTTTTAGTACAATCCTGCATTGTGTATATATTTTTTCAAATT
Source organism: Periplaneta americana (assembly GCF_040183065.1). Taxonomy (NCBI): domain Eukaryota; kingdom Metazoa; phylum Arthropoda; class Insecta; order Blattodea; family Blattidae; genus Periplaneta; species Periplaneta americana. The sequence goes on along the minus strand of NC_091129.1, from coordinate 10,367,327 downwards.
TGAGCCCCCAAATAATTTTTTTTTTCAAAATATGTTTATTTGGTTGAGTTGCCACAGCTATGAGCTCTCTACATACAAAAAATTAATATTTTACACCAAATAGGGAAAAAGTTTTAAAAAATACCATCCTCTCCCCTTACAGTACACTAGAGTATTCTGTTTAGCTAAGCAAGTAAAACTTTTATTAGAAGTGTACTGTTTGAAACCAATTTAAAATCACATTTAACGTCCCGTTATGAATTTGATTGAATTAACAGCTCTGTCATACTTCGGTCATACTATCATCAAATTTTACTAATAATACAGAAGTTCCCAATTTAATATGCGTAGGCATTAGTTCATCCCATTTCTTGTAAGAAACTTTATCTGCTAACTGATCAGTATTTGCACCATGCACCAAACAATTCTTAGAAACAGACTTTGAAGACGATACCTATCTCATAATTAGGGACCGGATTTTTATGTAATATCAAGGTGTGAAATATGTACATATTTATGTAATAAAAATAAGCTGAATATGTACCAAAATATGTAATATCACGAAAATATTTAATATTAATATCTGGCAGGTATAGGAAAGGTAAGACTCTCCAGTTGTGATTTCACAGAGCACCCAACTTTTTTACCTCACACTTGACACATTACTATTTTTCCATCTGTACTACAACCTCAAACTATAGGTATTTACAAACTGTTGTTTGAAAAGTGACATTCCTGTCTCATTCAGAAGGGCAGGATTATTCCAACCGAGAACCATACTTTCTAATTGCTCAGAAAATCCCATTTTCGTATAGGTCTGCTAAATTTAAAGTAAAAAGGTCAATCAATAACCTGAAAAGCTATTTATTTTAATCTTTCAACATCTTTCCAGTTTGTTCCTTTACTCCAGCTTCTTTTCGAAAGTCGGCTACTTTATTGCGGCTCATGCCAGAGTTGACACGGGTTTTCCCTGGAAGGATTAGGAAGAGGGTGGGTAAGGTTGCAAATTGTATGGGAACGGCTTGTTAAAACGTGTGCAGAACAATTATAGTTCGGGACAAATCATGTCGTCCTCGTCCCATTTCACCGCACGAAGGCAACGCTACTTTCTGAGTGATTTTTACAATACAAGGTAATTGTATGAGAAAGGTTGCCTTTTGTTCACTCATATTTACAGTGGGCGATAAGGGGTGAGTGCCTCTATTACTTCCTGGAACTAAGGACGTTATGTTTCGTCCCTAAATATATCTTTTCTTGGGTAGGTAAAAAAGCATTTAAAGTCTGTGTATTTCAAATTGTAAACTTCCCCAGAAGAAGTTTTTTTTCTTTTAGAGAAGTAAAAAATCAATAAAACCCCTAAATGTGTAGATCTATGTAATACCAAGCCATAATATGTAATGTGAGGTAAATATGTAAAAATATGTAGTATCAAATTTTAATATATTAATGGTAATTACAAGATTCGCAGAGATTTGTTATTTATATACGGTTAGGTTGAAAGGAATATAGCATGTAATTACATAAAAATCCGGTGCATACTGATAATCGTACCTGGCCTCCTTGCTTAAAAACAAGGTAGCAACTTTTCCTTCTTATATGGTAGACTTAATGCAGTGTACTTGTGTTAGGCCTATCCCTTTTATGGTTGTGGCACTTTTAAATATCATACTTAAATTTTGCCACGAAGCATTGAAGCAATCAAATACAAAGGCAGCCGTTAAGCCAAATCTAAGAACTTTGCAGCTGACTACATTGGAAATAAATTTATTCTAGCTTTCTAATTTCAAGAATTTTAACATCTCATTAAGTGCAATATTTAAGGAAAATGTCATCTAAATGACGTCGTAACTAATGTTACATATGCATAACTCACGCTACCATTACTCACGTTACATATATTTTCAGATTTCAAAATATGCTCTTTTTATTTATTTATCAAAGCTTCCTCAAATTAGACGCTGCCATTAGACAAAGCATACAAAACAATACGAGAACAAATAGAAGATGAGAGCTAAAAGAGTAAGAAAAAAGGCAAACAAATACACAAACAAACAATGGCAGTTTACAGAAGAAAAAAAAATTCAAGTAAAGAATCAATTTAAGCAGAAAAATGATAATGGTGCGTCAATTTTTTCCATACACTGAATTAGAGTCCATATACGTGGTTCCGTAAAAGTTTGACTGACTCTCTAATTATGAGGAGGGCCAGTTCATTCAGAAAAGATTTGTGCAGTCCTAGGGTCTTACAGGATTGAGAAGAGAAGTGGGGTATCGTCCTCTTGCTCCAAACATCAATCCCGTAACACTGATATCGTGAAGTTGGTAAAACCAATAATGCGTTTTCTTTAGCTATAATTGAAGATAGGGATGAATTCTAAGAGGACTAAACCAATTGACAGATACATGTGATTATTAACAAATCTGTAAAAAAAAAAAAAAAAAAAAAAAAAAAGAGATTACTTTCGTAACTCACGTTACGCGGCAGGTGTTTCAATCTTACTCTCATTATGAGCAAAATGGACAGGTATATAAGAAATAAATCGTCCGGCCTTAATTAAGGATGACCACGAGGATCAGGAAATTAATAGCAAATATATATTTAATTAAATATTAATATTGTTATGAAAATAAAATGTAATAATTAAGCACCATTGATTATATCAATTATAAAATAAAATTGTATAAGAAGACTTTAAAATTATACTTATAAATAAAAGATTTTATTTAAAATTAGCATATCCTTAATTAACGCCTTCTGAGTGGTATAAATGAAACTGTAAATCTGCAGGGAATCTTTAAGAATTTGCGAGATGATTTTTTTAATTTCAAAAGATGGTATTGATAATTGTTTTAAAAAAATGATACGTAAATTTTGGTAAAGAACTCCGAGCACCAAAAAATAAACCTGTCACTGACCAATTGAAGAGAGGGATGTTATACTTGGCACTAAGGTAGGGAATGCAAGGTACATAAATGACCCTATTTTCATAATCAACCTGATGAGCTTGCTTTAGATCTCTCTCCATGCGTGTAGTTGGATCTATGATAATAGCCTTTTGTTGTTGCCTGTTTATTGCTATTATATCCGCTCTTCTGTGAGAGTCGTCTTCAGGAATACAGTGGACCTCTTCATGAACTTCCTAACCCTTGTTCCGAAGAAGACAGGCGATAGCTCCACGGACTCTATGATGCCTGTTGTTACGCAATAACTCTCCTTTCCGACAAAAGCCCAGCACGTGGCCAAGAGTTTCTGTCTCGTTGCAGCCTGGTTGACGGCAACAGGTCGTGCTGAAAGCTCTGCCAGGAACGGAGCGCACTGCAGTAAGGTTGCAGGACATCTTGATTGCATTAATATATTCCGAAGACGACAAATTCTTTTTGGTGCTGACCCATGAATTGGCTCTTGGATATTCTTCATAGATGACTACACCTTTCCCCTTATGAGGTAACTGACACCAGGATTCAAACGATCTCTTTCGCAATTCATCACGTAAATGTCTTCCAGTAGTTCGAGGTTTTATTCAAGTCTAAACATATTATAATATACCTTAGGTAACTATCTCCCTGTTTATAATAATACTAGTGGCTTGTGCAGCAAATGCTGCTGCAAACTAAGTTCGTTAGACGTTCAAATAAACATTTTTCAGATTTATTTTCAATGAAGAATACTTGTCTTTTTGATAGTTATTTGCTTCCATAATAATGAAATATACTCCCTCTGAATGGACTTTTTTAGGCCAAATACATTTTCTTGAACCTATCCAACTTCAGTTTTTGAGTTTCAACGCGAAAACGCAAGTATCCATGTCAGGACGATAGCAGTAGCTATTTCAGGTCATTGTGGATTGTAGGGAAAACTTAAAAAAATGTCAGGTTTGCTAAGCTTTCGAACAATAGCATTTTCGTATAGCTGCTGCATGTAGAACTTGAAATGTAGAGCGTAAAATCATTTTATCCTACAAAGAGATCTTGCTGAAATGATCTGGAGACTACAAAATTTTCTAGGCCTCTTATTTTATCAGTAAGTAATACCTTTTGATCTTTCCTTAGGAACTGTAATTTTTGCGCTCTCTCGAGCCAATACTGAAGACAATGACACATATCAATATCTACACTACACCGCCATTAAGTATATGAAAAAGACCCAATCCCACTGGTTTAAGAAGTATAAAAATATTTGATTTTTAATAATAATATTATTATCTTACTTAAGTTTTGTAGTTACATACAGTATAGCAGTCACTCAGTAAATTATAGAAATGAAGATCTAAATTAAGATATTCCCTACATTTACTTACATAACCTCAAAATGTTTCACTTTCATGTAATCAATATAGCATCAATATTATGTACAATTAATGAAGAATAGACGCATCATGATATTAACTATAATAATATTTAATTTCTAGTGGTAATGACGTCATCAAACCACCTCAAGTTTCGTAGATTTGAATATCCAATACACAGCTGTACTCAGAAAATTATACACTGCAGAATCAGTTATTAATAACGAATTGAGCTCTAAATATGTCGGCAATCCTGCAGGTCATGGCCTTCGTGTAATAGCCTATTGTTTATTGTAGTGTGTGTTTTGTTCTGAAATTCAATCAAGTCGGCCGTGATTCAATAAAATTAGTTTTCAAAACTGACAACAGATGGATTTTGGAAAATAGGAAAATTATGTAGGAAAAATGACATTTCACTGAAAACTACTATTTTTCCGAAAAACTTTGGATGCCAGGCATGAAAATGAGGGGTTACTCATTAAAATCCGTTCAGCCGTTTTCCCGTAATTTCATTACCAGTTCAAATTATATATCTATACTAATAATAAATCTGTAGCCGACATTTTTCTGGTAATTTTCGATTTTCCAAAAATAATTGGTCATAACATATATAATTAACCACCCTGAAACCGAAAATCGCTTTTTTGAAATTTCTGTTTGTATGTCTGTCTGTCTGTCTGTCTGTATGTATGTTTGTTACCTTTTCACGTGATAATGGCTGAACCGATTTCGATGAAAATTGGAATATAAATTAAGTTCGTTGTAACTTAGATTTTAGGCTATATGGCATTCAAAATACGTTATTTAAAAGGGGGCTTATAAGCGGGCCTGAATTAAATAAATCGAAATATCTCGCTTATTATTGATTTTTGTGAAATATGTTACATAACAAAAGTTTCTTTAAAATGATTTCTGATAAGTTTTACTCTCTGAAAAATTTTGATAGGACTGATATTTAATGAGATAAATGAGTTTTAAAATTAAAATAACTGCCATCTAAAGCGGTGTATTGAAATAAAAAACAAATGACTTCTTCTATAAGGGGCCTTGGACACAACAATCGAAAGCTATGAAACATAGCCTACAGACAATGTTTCTGTGCTTGTATGAAGTAATATCGGAAGCTAAATTAACCGATTTGTATAATTAATTATTATTTCATCATTGGAAAGTGTAGTTTCTCTAGATGGACATAATGCTATAATGTTATTACAGTAACTTGTGAGTAAATTGAGGACAGGTAAGATTAAAATAGCTTCTTATGCACAGAAACCTTGATAGGTTATTCTGTATATTCATTTCCTGTATTTCTTATAATAATATTAATGAACATATTCATTTTTATCTCAGAGAATTAACGAACTACGAGACTGTATTGATTTAGTATGCAGTAATAGTATGTTAGCTAAGCAATCCATTATTTTATAATTCAAATTTTAACTATGCTCAATTGAATCGTGTTAAAATACATAAAATACATATGCAATAAATGCAATGCAAAAAAAATTGGGTAATGAGCCAAGCAGATTATGTTGCGCTGTTGTAAAAGTTGTTCCTCCTGAGATTCAAGAGCTCCCACAACAAATTAAAAACTTTCTAATTCGAGTACATCCGTTATCAACACACTTTTTACATAATATAATATAATATAAATATAATAATAAATCTGTAGCCAAAATTTTTCTGTTAATTTTCGCTTTTGCAAAAATAATTGGTAATAACAATTAAGAAACATGTTAAAGGAATTGTCATTGCACCAAATGAGTGTCTCTGGATCAAAATGATCGCATTTTAATATTTTAAATACAATTTAAATTAAGTAACATATTAAACAATTTATCCTTCTATCAAACACGAATGTTTCCTGGATCAAATGTCCTATTTTAATTATGCAATTACTTTATATTTATTTCTAACGGGTGCAGTGGAGCGCACGGGTACGGCTATATATATGTATATATATATATATATATATATATATATATATATATGTTTGTAATATAAATCTCCGAACCAGACAATTTTGCACGCTGAAAGAGTTGCTTGCAAACAGGTGTAGCAAACGCTAATGATCACTATAGTAGCTCGGAGAGAAATAAAAAATAACGCAATTAGAGAAGAAAATACATTAATGTTCACGTATTTCAAGAAAATTTGGACATTTCAGACAAAATGATAACTTTAAAATTCAGTGTTTTTGTCCTTAATTTCGTGGAATGACCCAGAGTCTTAACCGGTACAAATTACTAATTCAACTTCAATTTCAGTGAAAGGATAATTATAGCATGTATTTTTGGCGGTAAGTTAATTCTTTGCAGATATTACGAACAATTAACTCATTTACATTTCAACGCTCAACTTTAAAGTTTGTTTGGTGGAGTTCCACTGATGTCACGTTCAGTGCAAAGCATGAGAAAGAAGTCATGTTAAAACATGAGAAATTTAAAGTTCGTAAGCTGAAATGAGAAGAATTTCGCACAGCCTCGATCGACGTCCAATTCATCCGCGTTGCTACTCGTATTCAAGAAAATCAGCCTGCGTGGCTGACGAATTCGAAAACAGACTTTCCGTAGTACATCCTTGTCGTGCTTGCTTAGGAACTTAACAGTGAACTCGTCTTTCAAGTGTATCTCATTCCATACAACTCTGAGACATCGAAATTTCGTCTTTATAAATAACTGTAGCTCATAACTTTACTGATAAATGTTGTATTTTACTTGTTCACATACTTACTGGCTTTTAAGGAATCCGGAGGTTCATTGCCGCCCTCACATAAGCCCGCCATTGGTCCCTATCCTGAGCAAGATTAATCCAGTCTCTACTATAATATCCCACCTCCCTCAAATCCATTTTAATATTATCCTCCCATCTACGTCTCGGCCTCCCCAAAGGTCTTTTTCCCTCCGGCCTCCCAACTAACACTCTATATGCATTTCTGGATTAGCCCATACGTGCTACGTGTCCTGCCCATCTCAAACGTCTGGATTTAATGTTCCTAATTATGTCAGGTCAGGAATACAATGCGTGCAATTCTGTGTTGTGTAACTTTCTCCATTCTCCTGTAACTTCATCCCTCTTAGCCCCAAATATTTTCCTAAGCACCTTATTCTCAAACACCCTTAACCTATGTTCCTCTTTCAAAATGATAGTCTAAGTTTCACAACCATATAGAACAGCCGGTAATATAACTGTTTTATAAATTCTAACTTTAAGGTTTTTTGACAGCAGACTGGATGATAAAAGCTTCTCATCTGAATAATAACAGGCATTTCCCATATTTATTCTGTGTTTAATTTCGTCCCGAGTATCATTTATATTTGTTACTGTTGCTCCAAGATATTTGAACTTCTCCACCTCTTCAAAAGATAAATTTCCAATTTTTATATTTCCATTTCGTACAATATTGTGGTCACGAGACATAATCATATACTTTGTCTTTTCGGGATTTACTTTCAAACCTATCGCTTTACTTGCTATTATACGTTCCTTACGAGTAAAGTGAGTTTTAAACTGTTGCGGACTTCTTAATTTTTGCATACAGTAGCTATTTTATTATCACTCTTATTTTATTTCACATTTTACGTTTTGCGGTCAATAAGTCAGTCATGTATACAGTTGAAGGGGAAAGGAACTGACCACCCAACCTCATGATCTTCCTAATTGTCTCATCAATGATGCCTTATTGGTGTCACTTATTACTTATGAGGTTCCAATCAGTCTCGGACTTATGACAAAACATACATACGCATTTCACAAAACAGTTTAAAACTGCTTCCACACATATTTTAAATTATTTTCTTTTTTCCGTTTTGTCGTTTTGCATTCTGAATTATTGAATCAATTTCATCATTATTTGACACTTCGCCAAAATGATTTGTAATGCCCGTCATCATCGTCATGTTGCAGTGGATAGTGAATCTTATTTACGCCTGTTCAATTATCAGTGAAAATTGGAGCTGATGAAGTCTGAAACATAAATGAGGGATTCGCAATCAGAGTGGACCACGTCCTTCTGGAATAATTGTGAGAAATTGAGTCTTAAAGTTCCTGGCTCACGCTTGGCAACCTTCACCTTCCACAGGAAATGCTGCCCTCTGTGGAGTAACAAATGAGTTATGGACTTTGTTTGTTATGGCAATGAATAAATCTAGTTTTCTTCATCGGAGATTGTAGTATTTATTTATTTAACCTGGTAGAGATAAGGCCGTCAGGCCTTCTCTGCCTCTCTACCAGGAGATTCCAACTATAATATGAACAATAAAATTACAATTAGTATTAAATTTACAATTACAATTATAATAAAAATCAAAGTACGAAAAGATTACCTCACTAATTAAAGCTAGATAATTTATCATAGAAAAATAAAGAATATTTTATATTTACTGAATTACAAATTAAACCTAGAATAACAAAATTGTATAGCGATTAAATTACTGGATATTGAAATATTTTGTGATAGATTAAAGAAACTATTTACAAGAAATCAATTACTGACCAAGTGCCTAGTAAGTTTTCGTTTGAATTCAATTTTATTTCGACAGTCCTGATGCTAGCAGATAGCGAATTCCAGAGTCTTGGCAGGGCTATTGTGAAAGAGGATGAGTATGAGGAGGTGCGATGGGATGGTATTGTTAGTATTGTTTCATGGCGAGAGCGTGTGTTCAGATTGTGGTGGGAAGAAAGGTAAGTGAAGCGAGACGACAGGTACGAAGGAATAGAAGAGTTCAAGATTTCGAAGAGAAGGAGAAGTGAATGTAAATTTCTTTTCTTATCTAGTTTAAGCCAACCTATTGTTTCCAGGGATGGGGTAATATGATCATGTTTACGAACATTGCTTACAAAACGTACACACAAATTATGAGCACGTTGAAGTTTCGTTTTGTTGTCGCTGGAGAGGTCAGTCAGTAAAATGTCAGCATAGTCAAAATAGGGAAATACAAGTGTCTGCACAAGGGACCAGCGGTGGACTTGGTCCACTCTGGTTGTGAGCCCCTCAAATATGAATCTGAGGTTGCAATAATTTTCTGAAGAATCAGGGTTATAATTGGTTCATATCCGAGTCATTTTTTACCGCTATTGATAGAAAGTATGGTGACATAACACAAACGACACAGTCCAAGCAGTTTAATATCAGCACAAACATTGTTTAGACTAATCAGTAAGATATCAACCTTCTAATGTTTTTTCTTCTTCTTCTTCTTCTTCTTCTGCTGACTTTTTATAGGCTTAAAGTCTGTTCCATAAAGAGTCCTTCCATATTTCCCTAGGGCGATCAGGACTACTCTTCCCTCCAGGTAATGCATCTGTCTCTATTCTTACTATTCTGTCACCTGACATTCTAGATATGTGATTGTTCCATTCTATTCTTCGTTTTTTGACCCAGTCACCTACTGTCTGAATAATACTTTTATCTCTGCTGGTTTTACTTCTTACTCTGTCTTTATGGTGTTCCTTATTATTGCACGTTGAATCTTTCGTACACTACTTTTAACACTTGAATATAAATAATTGATTAAATCACGATCTTACTCGTGTTAATTATGTAAGCATGTGTGGCTTACAGCTGTTTCGGTGCTACTTCAAAATATATAAAAAACCAACCGCCACCACCACACACATACACAACATATCTAATCACCCCACACAACAAAACACAAACATGCTGCATTCAGGACAATGGTACACAGATTACTCAACATACCCATGAGCCAACAACACTACAATGAAGAAGTGAACACAATCAAATACATAGCACAAGAAAATGGTTACAACCCAAACATAATAGACAACATCATAAGGAAGACAAAACAAAAACTCAACAAACACAAAAACACACAAAACACAACACAAACACAAGAAATACATCACACTAACATACGAAAACAAAAAACACACACAAGATCGCATCCTCATTCAGAAAACAGAAATACAATATAGCATACAGAACAGAAAACACACTACAAAGACATCTCAACACACAAACAACTAAATACAACCACACAGGCGTATACAAACTCACATGCAATAGTTGCGACAGTTTCTACATTGGACAGACAGGCAGATCATTCCAAACTCGTTACAAAGAACACATTAAAGCAATAACCAGAGGACACAATACATCTACATATGCCGAACACATAACTAATGCCAACCACAAATACAATAACATAAATACAGACATGGAAATCCTACACATACAATCCAAAAACCAAAAACTCAACACACTAGAACAATATGAAATATACAGACACACTAAAACACACCCTAATCAAATTCTCAACACACAGGTCAATTTCAGAACACACACACTATTTGACACAACTCTTCATCACACGAACGCACCCACACAACAGGCAGCGAAGTTGAGATAGCGCCGAGATCTAGTAGGCTCTGAGGATGGTGTCAAGTAACACCGAAAGAGCTGTAAGCCACACATGCTTACATAATTAACACGAGTAAGATCGCTATTTAATCCATTACTTTATTACTTTTCTGAGAACAGCCATTTCTGTTGTCTGTATTAACTGGCATGTTTTTACACTATCTGCTCGTGTTGCAGTTGAATATATAAATATTAATCTTATTACTGACTTATAGCCTTGCTTTTGGTTCTTCTTTAACATATTTATTTCTCCATATATCATCATTCTTGCAGTGTAAAATATCACTTAAATTTAATCTGTCTGATTAGGCCTACGACTTTTTAGCATGGTCGTCTTGCGGAAAAAAGAACCTACGAAAAGAAAAAAGACTAACCACCCTCCCACTTTCGTCGTCAATACACCTCTTGATTTTAAACATACAGTAAATTGATCTAGAAATGTCTTCTATAGAGAATTCTAGGTTAAGAAAAAATCATTGACTTCATGGGCCTTGCCTAGTAGACCTACACTCTAGAACAGGTATGCTCATTCTCTGACTCGCGATTACGTTCTGTAATCACAACCTTCGACTGTAGAGCGTGCTGTTCCTCCTTCGAAACTCGACGGATGACTATGGAAGGCAGTTCAAGTACTTAGTAACGTACGAACAGTGCGGGCCAATGACAGTCAGAACCTTCTGTAAGCAAACGACATATACCATATTGTTTTGCGTTCGGTAAAGTGTTTACTATGTTGTAAGGTACTGTCAGGAATACTACTGAGCAACATAAAACTACATTATAGGCTCTGCCATCCAGAACATGCCGAAGTGACAGGGAAGCTGTTTTCTGTAATATGTATTCATATACCAACGTTATTATTATTATTATTATTATTATTATTATTATTATTATTATTATTATTACTACTACTACTACTACTACTACTACTACTACTATTGCAGCTGGCTACGGACTGAAAGGTCCGGGGTTCGATCCCAGGTGGTGACAGGATTTTTTCTCGTTACCAAACTTTCAGAACGGCCCCGAGGTTCACTCAGCCTCCTATAAAATTGAGTACCGGGTCTTTCCCGGGGGTAAAAGGCGGTTGGAGCGTGGTGCCGACCACACCACCTCATCTAGTGCCGAGGTCATGGAAAGCATGGGGATCTACCTCCATGCCCCCCAAGTGTCTTCATGGCGTGTTACGGGGATACCTTTACCTTTACTACTATTATTATTATTATTATTATTATTATTATTATTATTATTATTATTATTTGTAGTAGTAGTAGTAATGGTGGTGGTGGTGGTGGCAGTGGTAGTAGTAGTAGTGGTAGTAGTAGTAGTAGTAGTAGTAGTAGTAGTAGTAGTAGTAGTAGTAGTAGTAGTAGTGTTATTACTATTGTTAGGTATATTACAATTATTATTATTATTATTATTATTATTATTATTATTATTTGCAGTAGTAGTAGTAATGGTGGTGGTGGTGGCAGTGGTGGTAGTAGTAGTAGTAGTAGTAGTAGTAGTAGTAGTAGTAGTAGTAGTAGTAGTAGTATTACTATTGTTAGGTATATTACAATTATTATTATTATTATTATTATTATTATTATTATTACTAGTATTATTAATATTATTGTGGTGGTGATTTTATTTCAGCAGAAATACATGTTATGATAAAATAATTTTTCAGAGGCACTACAGCTTCAAGAATTGAAAGCACTTAATGAAAGGCCAAACATTGAAGAGAGTCGAACAATTCAGAGTCTATGTTTAGGAGCAAGTTATGTAGTGTGTTGGGAATTAGCTAAGGCAATAAAACCCTTCACGGATGGTGAACTTGTAAAGAAATCTATGGTGCCTGAACAAAATATAGTTAATTATATCTGTGTACTGGAACAACTCAAATTTGAATTCATAGAACACAGATTTAGTAGTTTTAGACGTATGGAAAGTTGTATTAATCTTTTTGTTAATCCTTTCGTAGTAAATTTAGTACAGTCCGTGAGAGTGCAGTTCCAGGACGAGTTAATTGATTTACAAAGTAACGTAGAATTCAGAACTAAATGCAGAGAATATGACTTGACAAGCATAGAAGTATTAAAAAATTTACAAAACGAAATATCCCACGATGAGCTTATTCGTTGCCACTATGTTAGCTACCTTCGCCTCGACATGTGTGCGAAGAATTATTTTAGAGAATGAAAGTTGCTAAATCCAAACATAGGTCCCGATTAACAGATGAGCATCTTTAGCGCATTGCAGTAAATTCGTTGGAAATAGATTTCCGATTACTTGCAGAAAAGAATGCAGATGTTGAATAGACCGCAATGTATGGTGGAATATGAAAATAACATTATCTATGATATAATAATATCATAACTATATTAAATATAATACACAATGTAATAACTGAATATTTCCTTTTTCAAATTCAGTTTATTATCCATATTTGTAAGAGTATGAGAGCGATGCCACGGGCGGTGCTGCAGTGTAGTTGCGGAGCCCAGTCCGTACACTGTGTGTGTTATGCAGTGCAGCATCATCCGTGTAATCGGGGCTTTTACAATTTTGAGCATACCTGCTCTAGAAGCTCTGTGGTAAGCAGGCGTTCCTATGGTAGCTGGTCATTTGATGGAAAAGCCCCATAAGCCCGATGTATATTTTTAACCTGGAATAATCTATAGCATTACTGTTAAACCAGATAAAGAAAAAAAAAAAGCAATAAGCTTACATTAATACCAGCCATAAAATTGAAATTAAGATTAATATACACACTTAGCGGCAACAATATTTCGAAATCGAAGCACCCACATATTCATTTGGTTTGATATCGTTCACTTATTTTCAAACACTGATACTTTAATTTTAAATTCAGAATGCATCTTAGGGGAACGTAACAAGTGTTAAATTGATTCTTTAACAGTTAGTTAATGGATGTCTCTCTCGCGCCATCTTTTACTTACACTCCACAACACAGTAAATGTTGGCGCTCACTAGAGAGCGCACAAAGCACATGCAGAACTGGCGCTCTCTTGCAGCGAGCTCTTTCAATCCGTATCGATGCGCGAGATTTCGATACCTATATGAGCGCCAAAAAATTAATTCGAAAACAAGAAAACGAAGATGTAGTGGTAGTAAGAAATCCAGGAAACAGAGAGAAATGAAGATAAATTGGAAAATAAGAAAGGGAATAATTAAAAAGGAACGGAAAAGAGAAATAGCGAGATAGAACGAGAGTTGGAATGAGAGTGTGGAAGAATAAACATGAAGTACGACAGAAAGGGAGGCCTGACGGATATAATGCAACGGAAAAAGAGAAAAGGAAGGCAAAAAAAATATGAAAAAGAAATAATTAAAAATACATTAATAAAGTAGTGAAAGATAAAATAAAAAGAAAAATAAGAGAAAGGAGAGAGAAAGCTAAACGACAAAAGTACATAGAGTTGGATCTTAAAATCGTTATAATGTTACAGTCTTCACAATTATACAGTTTACCGTACGTACATGATGTGTTATAGCTGAAAATACGACTATGTAATAGGGAAAATCACACTGCAATTATAGACATATTTTTATTGAAAACATCAGACCTAAATTTTGGTAGATCCTGAATTTTGAAAACATAATATTCTGAATAAGAAATATAATAAAATATTATAAAGGAAAGAATAAAATCGAAAACCAGCATTTTGAATCAACATTATAATACATTTAAGGCAGATTGTATAAACCATTTAATCTTAGATCAGAGGTTAAATTGATCCTTGGTTCAGCTGAACTTGGAATTTTGTATTGTATAAAGTCTAATCTGAGGTTAATTTGTCTCAAACTAAAGTCAACTTTGACTGAAGAAATTTCTCCGATTAAGTTAGATGATCCAAGTTCAGTTATTTCTTTTCTGTTTGAAATATACGAGTGACAGATTGTGCAAATAAAATATCCATTGTTATTAATATTAATAGATATGTTAGGTACATTTATATATATTTCTTTCAATTTCTTGCCTTAATACACAAACATTCTTATATTTTATAAGGCTCTATCGTGTTCAGCAGTATCAAATAATTATATTATGTTTATAACAACCATTAATTATTAATGGATATGATAGGTACATTCATAAATGCTCACTTAACTGTATTACTAAACGAAAATTGTCGTTTTATAAAGCTTTATTATGTTTTAGCAATATCAAACACCATAACATAACAACTTAGAGAACAGTCTTCTTATTGTCCGCCATTATTTACATTGCACAAAAAAACCAGTGTCTCCAACAGAGTGTTACACGGAAATTCGCCAAAAAGTAGTTGTAAAGTCGCTAGATTTCTCATTATTAACAAAGAAAGATTAAATTTTGTCACTATGGAGTGCTAAAAAGGTCACTAAATCCCTATTTAAGCAATATAAAAGTTAAAAGAAATTGTTGTTGAAAAAGAGTTAAAGTCGCTAGATTGGCAACACTGAACAAACCTGTATAACATGGTCCGCGCATCACGTATTTCACCTGTTTATGCGATGTTGCCAAATCCTTTTCACGTGAACTTGGATTGCATTTGAACCAAGGTAATTTGATCGCAGAAAAGTTTTATACAATAGAAGAAGTGTCTGAACTCGGTTCACTTTCCGACCTTCGATCAAAGTTGATCTTTAGTCAGGGAGTTTTATACAATCGGGCCTTAGTAAACATGTATAAACCTAGAAGGTTAGGTTAGGTTAGGTAACGGTGGCTAGGGGCGGGTTAGGGACGACCCTTTGCACGTCGGCCATACTGAGGTCTATTATGCACTTCAAATTTATGGGCTGGATAAGGTGTACCAGCCCATCGGCCGCATGTGACCCCCTCACCCGCTCACCCAATGGGGCCCCCTACCCTCCTACCTTCATACCACCAAGGTGACCAAGCAACACAGGATCCATTCCAACGGCCAGGAACCCAACTCAGGAACGGTTGCGGAGAAGACGTCCCCTCCCCCATAAGCGATCGAAGACATGCGTCTTGACCAGAATAGGTCTATGGAATGAGATGAAGAATATGAATGATGTAAAATCTAAATTCACGCGAGAGGAAGGGAACTGGAGCGTGGTAATAAAAATTCCAATCCGACATTGGCCTAAGTAACTGCGGGGAAACCACAGAAAAACCACAATCTGGTTTGTCGGTCCTGTAATCGAAACACGGACCTCCAGAATGCGAGTCCCATGCGAAACGCATGAGCCATCTCGCTTGGTTATTATAAACTTATAATAGTACATTATGCAACGAGCCAATAATGATAGTAATTAAGAAGCAAGTATGGATATTTATGAAACGAGCGCAAGCGAGTTTCATAATTTTCATACAAGCTTCTTAATTATCATTATAGGCGAGTTTCATAAGACTTTTTATGCTCGACCATATTTCTAACTTGATATTACTTACTTACTTACTTACTTACAACTGGCTTTTAAGGAACCCGAAGGTTCATTGCCGCCCTCACATAAGCCCGCCATCGGTCCCTAACCTGTGCAAGATTAATCCAGTCCCTATCATCACACCCCACCTCCCTCAAATCCATTTTAATATTATCCTCCCATCTACGTCTCGGCCTCCCTAAAGCTCATTTTCCCTCCGGTCTCCCAACTAACACTCTATATGCATTTCTTGATTCGCCCATACGTGCTACATGCCCTGCCCATCTCAAACGTCTGGATTTAATGATCCTAATTATGTTAGGTGAAGAATACAATGCGTGCAGTTCTGTGTTGTGTAACTTTCTCCATTCCCCTATAACTTCATCCCGCTTAGCCCCAAATATTTTCCTAAGCACCTTATTCTCAAACACCCTTAACCAATGTTCCTCTCTCAGAGTGAGAGTCCAAGTTTCACAACCATACAGAAGAACAGGTAATATAACTGTTTTATAAATTCTAACTTTCAGATTTTTGGACAGCAGACTGGATGATAAGAGCTTCTCAACCGAATAATAACACGCATTTCCCATATTTATTCTGCGTTTAATTTCCTCCCGAGTATCATTTATATTTGTTACTGTTGCTCCAAGGTATTTGAATTTTTCCACCTCTTCGAAGGATAAATCTCCAATTTTTATATTTCCATTTCGTACAATATTCTGGTCACAAGACATAATCATATACTTCGTCTTTTCGGGATTTACTTCTAACCGATCGCTTTACTTGCTTCAAGTAAAATTTCCGTGTTTTCCCTAATCGTTTGTGGATTTTCTCCTAACATATTCACGTCATCTGCATAGACAAGAAGCTGATGTAACCCATTCAATTCCAAACCCTGCCTGTTATCCTGAACTTTCCTAATGGCTTATTCTAGAGCGAAGTTAAAAAGTAAAGGTGATAGTGCATCTCCCTGCTTTAGCCCGCAGTGAATTGGAAAGGCATCAGATAGAAACTGACCTATAAGGACTCTGCTGTATGTTTCACTGAGACACATTTTAATTAATCGAACTAGTTTCTTGGGAATACCAAATTCAATAAGAATATCATATAATACTTCCCTCTTAACCGAGTCATATGCCTTTTTGAAATCTATGAATAACTGATGTATTGTACCCTTATACTCCCATTTTTTCTCCATTATCTGTCGAATACAAAAAATCTGATCAATTGTCGATCTATTACGCCGAAAACCGGACTGATGATCCCCAATAATTTCATCTACGTACGGAGTTAATCTTCTCAAAAGAATATTGGACAAAATTTTGTACGACGTCAACAAAAGTGATATTCCTCGAAAGTTACCACAGTTGGTTTTGTCCCCCTTTTTAAAAATAGGTACAATTATGGACTCCTTCCATTGTTCTGGTACAATTTTCTTCTCCCAAATAGCAACTACAAGTTTATAACTTGATATTATTAATTTTAATTGTATCTGACCTTCAGCAATGTTCCGTATGTTGTGAGATGTGCGCAGACGCGAAAGTATTGATTTTTTCCGAGGAACAGATATCCACATTGACCTTGGTAGGCCATAAGAACCTACAGAGATAACAATGAAATTAAATTAGACATTGAAACACGAGGTGACAAATTGAATTTATTTGAATATTATTTACAATTAACGCTAATTATTATAGTAACAGAACATAACCTTCTGCGACAGTATTGGATTTCCAGCCTCCGTGACTTTTCGCTAATTCTCTTTCGATTGCATATCAGAGAATAATCGATACTTGCGGTTTTATAATGGTAGAAAGCTGACCTTTCATTGGCTGAACAGTTGTAACCTGACTCGTTATTGGCTGAAAGACCTGACCTTTAATGAGTAGGTGTACTTTAATAACATGCATTAAAGGTCTGCTACCAGGTGTATAATTACTACGTTTTGGCATGGTCGAGCATAAAATATGTTTTACTCTTAAGTGTACAACTCTGATTGTAATTTAAGATTCCGGAATACTGTAGTAAGCAGATAGTAATAAGTTAGATGGTTGGTACTGTGGCGATGTGCGTGGCAGTTGAGATGTGCAGCTTTAACGGTAAGTCAGGGATGCGGTCCAGGGTCAGGGCACAGATCTCGTTCGCTGTGTTCGTTGCACTTGTCTTTCTAGTCTCGTCCCATAACTCTCGTGCGCTTCGAGTCTTGCTCATCATTCTCAAAACAGTAGTCTATTTTGATCGACATAGAAAGATTTATCCTTATTGAATTTGGTATTCCCAAGAAACTAGTTCGATTAATTAAAATGTCTCTCAGTGAAACATACAGCAGAGTCCGTATAGGTCATTTTCTATCTGATGCTTTTCCAATTCACTGCGGGCTAAAGCAGGGAGATGCACTATCACCTTTACTTTTTAACATCGCTCTAGAATATGCCATTAGGAAAGTTCAGGATAACAGGCAGGTTTTGGAATTGAACGGGTTACATCAGCTTCTTGTGTATGCGGATGACGTGAATATGTTAGGAGAAAATCCACAAACGATTAGGGAAAACACAGGAATTTTACTGGAAGCAAGTAAAGCGATCGGTTTGGAAGTAAATCCCGAAAAGACAAAGTATATGATTATGTCTCGTGACCACAATATTGTACGAAATGGAAATATAAAAATTGGAAATTTATCTTTTGAAGAGGTGGAGAAGTTCAAATATCTTTGAGCAACAGTAACAAATATAAATGATACTCGGGAGGAAATTAAACACAGAATAAATATGGGAAATGCCTGTTATTATTCGGTTGAGAAGCTTTTATCATCCAATCTGCTGTCAAAAAACCTGAAAGTTAGAATTTATAAAACAGTTATATTACCGGTTATTCTTTATGGTTGTGAAACTTGGACTCTCAGTTTGAGAGAGGAACAGAGATTAAAGGGTGTTTGAGAATAAGGTGCTTAGGAAAATATTTGAGGCTAAGAGGGATGAAGTTACAGGAGAATGGAGAAAGTTACATAACACAGAACTGCACGCATTGCATTCTTCACCTAACATAATTAGGAACATTAAATCTAGATGTTTGAGATGGGCAGGGCATGTAGTACGTATGGGCGTGTCCAGAAATGCATATAGAGTCTTAGTTGGGAGGTCGGAGGGAAAAAGACCTTTAGGGAGGCCGAGACGTAGATAGGAGGATAATATTAAAATGTATTTGAGGGAGGCGGGATATGATGATAGAGAATAGATTAATCTTGCTCAGGATAGGGACCAATGGCGGGCTTATGTGAGGGCGGCAATGAACCTCCGGGTTCCTTAAAAGCCAGCAAGTAAGTAAGTAAGTAAGTAAGTAAGTAAGTGATCTCTATCTTTGCCTTAACGATAATGGCAACAACTACGAAAAGGACGAGAGATAAGGTTAATGGAAAATATCGAAAGCATTTTTACGAAACTATGTTTTTTTTTTACACGAGTATTTTTCCTGGACTAAAAATACAATACAAAACTAGTAGAAATGGAAAATAGTTTTACGAAAACGTCACAAATAGCACAAAATTAGTCAATGAGTTATCACACTGTGCACACTATTGTTGAACAACACGATTCTTTTTCAGAAGTCGATTCCAACGATTAAATCACACATTAAGAATCGATTCTAACTATTCGTTCATGATACTTCCCAGTCTGTGATTCCAAGTATTCTTTTGAATCGTCAACGAGCGACCCACGAGAGACTTCACTTTGCGAACACGGGGAGAACATAAACGTTCCACATCTCTCGCCTAGATGGCATGAGAGGTGACATTGGATCGTCTCTTTCTGATTCGCTGGATACATCCTTTAAACTCCATCTACACGATTCAATTTTCCATACGCGTACGCAGTCTGAGGAGAATATTGAAATAATCTAGTTGAAAATGCACGTTCAATTAAGATGCATGCACATGTGTCTACATGGTGCCGTGTTGAATGTCATCTTTACATACTATACATATTAATTAATAAATATTAAATATCAATCCAATACTTAGGCCTACTTGATTCTCAAAATTGTGGTTGAACACTCCATAGACACAGGCATTTGCCAGAGTGCTGCATTAGAGTTAAATCGCTCGCTTGAACTCGGTCGAGTGTCGCACCCTCGAGTGAGATACGATCGGTCGTGATACGCTCGTAATAAATAGAAGCACAGTACAAGGTCATCTCACCGACATGTCTTATCTTGTATAGAAGGCGACAGATAAGATACACATATGTTTTGCTCACACGGTAAAAAAATGCTTTATTTTCTGCGTTTATGACAAACGTTTAATGGAACAGTCAATGGAACGTACCAAAACAGGAACACGAAGTTATAAATAAAATAGTATGAAAAATGTCGATATACAGTTATTATTGCTAATTAATAATTATTCAATATTTGATTTACCACATATATAATATGATAGGTCCATACATAGTGTTCCGCCTATATACTGCGACAATGTAGAAACGTTTTACAAAATATTATTGATATAGCAGTAGATTAATAACAATATTAGTACAGAGATAACGTCACAGAAAATATAATAAAACGAATAATCATGCTGCACAACTGTTACAGACGCAAAGATTGATACACTAATTATTAGAGATTATTATTATTATTATTACTTACTTACTTACTTACAAATGGCTTTTAAGGAACCCGAAGGTTCATTGCCGCCCTCACATAAGCCCGCCAGCGGTCCCTATCCTGTGCAAGATTAATCCAGTCTCTATCATCATACCCCACCTCCCTCAAATCCATTTTAATATTATCCTCCCATCTACGTCTCGGCCTCCCTAAAGGTCTTTTTCCCTCCGGTCTCCCAACTAACACTCTATATGCATTTCTGGATTCGCCCATACGTGCTACATGCCCTGCCCATCTCAAACGTCTGGATTTAATGTTCCTAATTATGTCAGGTGAAGAATACAATGCATGCAGTTCTGTGTTGTGTAACTTTCTCCATTCTCCTGTAACTTCATCCCGCTTAGCCCCAAATATTATTATTATTATTATTATTATTATTATTATTATTATTATTATTATTATTATTATTATTATTATTATTATTATTATTATTATTATTATTACTAGAAAACTTGATACAGTTGTTGCATTATTGTGATGTGTTCTCCGTTTATAATAATTACATTTACATCCAATAACATCTATCAGATATGGCAAAAACAAAATCACTCCTGTGTGGGAGAAAAAAAAACTTTTACCTACAACATTTATATTACATTTTAAAGCAAGTTTTGTAGTTGTACTATGGAGAGGTTAGTTAAACACTGCAAAGTTTTGAAATGATAAACATCTATGATGTTACTACACAGTTCATCACTGTAACAAGAACGAATGTCTAACGCTCGGCTTATACCGTTCGAGGATTTATCGCTCGTGACAATTTTACCCATCATGTATGTGCGCTACCTATCGGATTATGCTGTGAACTACTTGGCGCTCGAGCGAAAATGTCCGATGCAGACCTCTGGTATTTGCGATAATCGTCAATAAAGTTAATCGTTCTTATTTTCAGTATGCTACGGCTATCTAGAACAATCAGCTGCTCGCTACATGCTACTGTTCAACGAAATAACGCATAAGATACACACCGGCGAAGGGTAGGCCTAACTTCCAATTGCTGCATGCCCTATCATTTTTAATGGAAAAGGGCATGCCCAATTGAATGATATTGCATGCATTGATTATCTGAATGCTTAAAATTGAAGAAAAAAAGTTGATGCACCTTTAGTCTACAAAATTATCCAAGATAGTGTTTCTTAGTAAACAAGAGTACGATAAATGGTGTTCGCTTCCACGTAAAGGAAAAGGTGTTTCTTATTTCAAGAATATGGTCCCGGTAGTAAATGGATTTCTTCTAAGGAGGGCAGGGGCGGCCCGTCCTTATGTGCTACAGTGCTACAGCACAATGATAATTTTTGCTCAAATAATGTATTTGCAATACCACCATAGTATCTGATCTGCCATTTGACAATTTCCCGTGGTTATGTTCATGACGCGTTAGAGAGTGTTTAGTCTTCGCTCTTAGCTCTTTGGTGCCTCAGGGGGTTCGTTGTGCTACTCAAAACTTACACGAGAATGTAGACAGTTATGCGCATGTGCGAAGCTGAAATAACTGCTCTGATTGGCTATTTTTACGAGGGGAAGTGCTGTAGTCAGCTTCAGCACAACACAGCTTGGATATTGCAAAAGTAAAGCGTAACGAAAGAATGCTTGTTTGTGGAGGAACTCGGAACTATGTACAATGTATTTGGTAATTCAAATGCTCGACTGCTGCTGCCATCTACCAGTTTTTTGAGGTTCCTCCTGAATCAATCAGCAAGCGACGGAAAATTTAATCCCAGAAAATTGATGCCAAGGAGGTATGTAATCGTATAATTCAGGAAACTACTCATCGTTTCCAATCTTTAAGCTACCTAGACGCAACAAAATTGTTAAACGGCGAATTTTTTGACAATTTTTTGCATAATTTTCCTGAATGCGAACTTGAAGTTGCTGTCAACAGCTATACTATACTGAACAAAAGAATGTTCAAGACACAACTTGGAGTTCTATACGGAAGATCCGACTTCCGAAATAGCCTATAGATGGCTGTTCAATTGTTACAAAACATAGCCTCCAACAATTCACGGGATCCATTCTGTGAAGTAACGAAGTTGTTAAATATTTTGGTTACAACACCAATGACCACTGCTGAGCCAGAAAGATGTTTTTCTTGCTTGAAACGCATAAAAACGTTTTTAAGGAACACTATGTCCCAGGATCGCCTCACTGTTCTTGCAGTACTGTTAATAGAAAAGAGTATGATGTCCAGGATGGAGGGATTTAACATTTAACACCAGGGTAATTGACAAGTTCTACAGTAGGAAGGAACTCCATATTTCGTCACTAGGCGAGTCTCAAATTAAGACAAATGCTTATAAGTGTATACAGTAGGCCGATAAAGAGATTGTAGCACACTCATTATTTTGACCACCAGCGCTATTGAAGGAGGGTGTGTCTTCTTCTGAAAATCGGAAGCAATTAAGATGAATGCTAACGTAGCACCAATGAGAAGTCTTCATGGGAGATACTTGGACGGTTTACGTTGCAGATACTGCAACGAGATTGAAATCTTAGCACACGTCCTAGGATCCTGTCAGCATGGAGAACTCCTGAGAAATTCACGCCATTATAACATCCGAAAACTAATAGCACAAGCCCTTAGAAAAAGATTCTTCGATGTCCATGAAGAGGTGCACTGCGTTGCGTCTGAAGGCGGCGGAATTAGAAGAGCGGACATCGTGGCTCTAGACAAGACTAATAGTAAAGGCTTTATACTGGACCCAGCTGTTAGATTTGAGATGATTCAGACCCAACCATCTGAGGTCAACAAAGAGAAACAACAAATTTATGAGCCTACTATTCCGTATTTTCGAGAAAAATATCAGATGGAAGGCACCTGGGAAGTACATGGTTTAATGATCGGAGCGAGGGGCATCATCCCACGATCAACTGTAAACACTGTCAAAACATTTGGAATCCATGACATCATTCCTTGTACTACAATAAGACCTGTAGTAACTTATGCCAGCGAAACATGGGTCCTTAAAAACTCCATAAAACATAGACTGCTAATTTTTTAAAGAGCAATACTAAGGAAAATTTTTGGTCCAACTAAAATGAATGATGGTACACGGAGAATTAAATATAACGGTGAACTGAATGAGCTGATGAAGAATAGGAACATGACAAATCATATAAAATCGCTAAGATTAGGATGGTTTAGTCATATAAATAGAATGGGGAATAATAGACTGGTCAAACAAATATACAAATGGAAACCAATAGTTAACAGAAAGCAGGGTAGACCAAAAAATAGATGGGAGGATGATGTCCTGAATGATTTGAAATTGATGAAGGTGGAAAACTGGACAAAGATAGTTGGAAGCCGTAAGGAATGGAAGAAAGTTGTTGAGAAGGCCAAAACATTCACCTGAGAGTTGTAGAGCCTGAAGAAGAAGAAGAAGAAGAAGAAGAAGAAGAAGAAGAAGAAGAAGAAGAAGAAGCAGAAGCAGAAGAAGAAGAAGAATAAGCAGAAGAAGAAGAAATCATTCCTAAAATAATTACTTCAAGCATTAAAGGGTCTGTGACAATTCTGAAAAATCATTTACGCTCGACCATGAAGAAATGTACTAATTATACACCTGGTAGCAGTCCTTTAATGCATGTCATTCAAGTACACCTACTCATTAAAGTACAGGTCTTCAGCCAATGATAACTCAGCTTACATGTGTTCAGCCAATGACAAGTCAGCTTTGTACCGTTATAAAACCGCAAGTATCGATTATTCTCGGATATGCAATCGAAAGAGAATTAGCGATAAGTCACGGAGGCTGGAAATCCAATACTGTCGCAGAAGGTTATGTTCTGTTACTATAATAATTAGCGTTAATTGTAAATAATATTCAAATAAATTCAATTTGTCATCTCGTTTTTCAATGTCGAATTCAATAATCAAGGTTATAATATTATAATATTATCAAGTTTAACGGGACTACGTCAAGGTCAATGACATTATTGTTCCTCGGAAAAAATCAATACTTTCGCGTCTGAGCAACATCTCACAATTCATGACCTAGAACAAGGTCACTTCCGATCTTGTCAGATACAAATAAAATGTATACATCTGAATACCGGTAATTTCAAGTTAGAAATATGGTCGAGCATAAAAAGTCGTATGAAACTCGCCTATAATGATAATTAAGAAGCTCGTATGAAAATTATGAAACTCGCTTGCGCTCGTTTCATAAATATCCATACTCGATTCTTAATTACTATCATTATAGGCTCGTTGCATAATGTACTAATATACGGAATATCATAATCACCCCTTTTCTATTCGTTAGTGTGTCATTGTTATAAATATATGTATAATTTATAGCCTATTATTTCTAAAATTCAACTTCAAAGTTAACATACAATGTGACTCATCTATTTACTGTAATCCGTTATTATTCTTGAATGTGTAATATTATTATGTATTTTTGGCAACTCAGGATGCCTGGGCAGACGATTTCTTGGAATAAATTACATTTATTATAATTTATAAACTCAACCTTGCACATTTTTTTGCATTACATCTCCATTTAATTATGCCAATTTCAGGTAAATGTTCATTATTTTCCACACTTAACAAACGCAGTAATTTCATTCCATTCTTAACCCCTTCTTTCATCAAATAATTACAGTATTTGGTTCGTAAGGGTTAAGATGTATCTTACTTATTTACAAATGGCTCTTAAGGAACCCGAAGGTTCATTGCCGCCCTCACATAAGCTCGCTATCAGTCCCTATCCTGTGCAAGATTAATTATAAAGACTAGTTAGGTTCCAAGTACCAAATCTCATAACGTCATAACCTTATTCCTTCGCTGTGGTCGTGCCAGAGAATCAGTCCCATTCCGAGGCTTATTGTATGGATTCGTAACAAGCTGTTTTTACGGTGATGGGTTGTTAGCCTTTCGCCCAACCCCCAAGCTGGAGGACCACCCCTTATCGGCTGTCCACGACTGCTTATTCAATATATTCGCAGCTACCCTCCATATCTGGAGGCCGTCTCCTCTATCCGCAACCTGAGGACGTGCCATGCCGTGGTGATAGGGACCCACAATACATGGTAAGGTGTATCTACACTGTTCAATTTTCCATACGCTTACGCATGCAATCTGAAGAGAATATTGAAAGAATCAAATTGAAAACACACGTTCAATTAAGATGCCTGCAGATTTTAGGTTAAACATTCCATAGGCACTCGTATTTGCGATAATCTTCAATAAAGCTAATCGTACTTGCCGATAATTTCGGTTTAAAATGTCCACCATCACCAAACAAAACAATTTTAAGTTTATTCACATCCACCTAGAACAATCATCTGCTCACTACATGATGCTGTTGAACCTCTATCTAGGGCTGCGTTGCCATTAAGATGACCGGCCATAATTTCTACTACGGCCACTACTATTCGCCTACGGGCTATTCCATATAAAATCGATCAGTAAAAAACCTCGCATTTTTTTATACTCTAATTTTTTCCCTTTTTATACAAGGCGCTGAGGAGAGTGCATTTTCAAAAATATACTATCGAAAGTCAAACGGTTTTCGTATTATTGAGCAACAAATTTAACGTATTTTATAAAAACAAGCCTCTTTCAGCGCTCAGAACTCTGGAACCATTTACTGCAGAACATTGAACGGGAGCTCATTTTGAAGCTGACATTTGGTAGGTTATGTTAAGAAGTAATCCTTATTTTTATTGTACACAGAGAGACAGATAATCTGATTTTACTTACTTTTAGGCTTTTTGGCCATTTGTAAAAATGTAAAAAAATATTGAGAAAAAACCTTGCATTATTAAGAGGGATTCGGCATTGTTTGCTTAGTTTCGAGGGTATTAAATAATTTATTTTCACACGCCTGGACTTGAACGGCGCAATACCGCACGAACTGGCCGAGAGCTGAAAATAAGCGAGCGTTGGGCGTCATTTTACTCCTGTGTTTATGAAAACTTGTGATAAAGCTAGCCCAGCTATGCGCTACTAGACGAAACATCACGTGTTTGTCTCCTGGCTTTGCTTATCTGGGCTAGCTCCCGTCTCACAGTCAGCTGGCTAGTTCACGCGCGTACTATTTATTTTATTTATTTGACATTTTCAATACTTTCTTATCAACATACCATCAGTAAAAAATATATGTTTATTTGGATTTTCAATGCGAAATCCAACCATATATTTTAAAAATATTTTTTCGTGGCCAAAGGCGTCTTAATGAAGAAAAACCTAAATTTCTCCATTTCCTTAAAAAGTAAGAAAATCTGTCTATATGTCAATATAAACTTTGATTTCTCAGCATCAAAATAAACCATGATTTTGATCATTGGGTGAAAGGGTTTCGGAGCTCAACAGTTTAAAGTTGCTAATTTTATGAAAATGCGATAAATTTAAATATTTTTAATTTAAACACTATGAAGTTCTGATGCCTCAAACTTTGCACAAAGCATTGTATCACAGATCTCTACGTACAAAAAAAAAGTTTCATTGTATTTAGAAATTGTAAGGTCAATTTTCTCTATATTTCAGTCGATTTGAGATGGAATAGCTCATGTGCTCTCATTTTTAGTGGAAAAATGACGTGCACAAATGAATGCGTTTCATTCACTCTTGCATGTATTGCTTGAATGCGTAAAGTTAAAAGAAAAGTTGAACCGTGTAGCTGCAGATATGCACCTTTAGAAATCTTTGCTTATTAAATATCAGCTGTGTATTAGTATGCCGTCTCTATTATCAGCTATTTAGCCAACCTTGTTAAAGGGGCACTTATATGAGTTTTAAAAATTCTACATTCCTCATCCAAAATTTATTAATTTTTAACTACAGGTACACAAACATGCCTACAATACTATAATATGTACAAAATTTGGTGCCATTAGGACTGATAGTGTCCCGCGCCGTGGCGTCGTGGTCTAAGGCATCCTGTCTAGGACTCGCGTTACGAAATGCGTGCTGGTTCGAGTCCTCATGGGGGAAGAAATTTTCTCATGAAATTTCTGCCAGTGCATGGGACCGGTGCCCACCCAGCATCGTGATGCACTTGGGGAGCTACGAAATGCAGTGAAAATCCGGTTTCGCAAACCAGCTACAACGGCTGGGGGATCATCGTGCTAACCACACGATACCTTCATTCTGGTTGGATGATCGTCCACCTCTGTTTCGGCATGTGGACGTGAGGCCAGCAGCCGGCTGGTCGGTCTTTGCCCTTCATGGACTGTAGCGCCATGTATTTACTTTTACTTTTTAAGGCTAATAGATTTGAAATTATATTTTTTTAATACCGCATATTTTATATTAACGTCACTAAAAAAGGTTCCTTGCAACAAAATTTTCAAAATTTTTAGGTCATATTGGTTCAAAAGCTGGAAAATAGTCATGGGGAAATAAATTAATTAGCTTTGTAAGCTCAGCATAAATAAAGAGGCACAATAAATTTGAAGTGATTTTCTTAATTTTTCACGATTTTACCACAGTGTCCCTTTAAAATAATGTAAATTCTTTGTCTCTACTCGCTCGGGAGCATTCGTTTATTCGAATGACTAATAACAAAGAATAGTAAGAATCGATTCGTGGTATGAACGAATCGTCGTTCAAAAGAATCGTAACGAATCGGCATGGTTTCGTAACCAACAATACAATTCGAGTCTATTTAGGCTACTTGTTTGAGGTAACCTGTCAACGGTCATTATTCCAGGGTTCGACGTAAACGAACAAA
The DNA here is from genome assembly GCF_040183065.1 of Periplaneta americana. Lineage (NCBI taxonomy): Eukaryota > Metazoa > Arthropoda > Insecta > Blattodea > Blattidae > Periplaneta > Periplaneta americana. Next base: position 10,338,963 of record NC_091129.1, on the reverse strand, counting down.
AATATTAATAATACAGGGACATCATTTTATTTTTCTAATATTAACCTGGCTGTACCTTTGGATTAACGATTGAGAACTGTAAACACCGTTTGCTATCCTCTTCCACGACTGAAGTTCGATGATACTGGCGTAAAATACAAATCACTTTACTAAGTATAGGAGGGAAGAAAAGTAGTTCATCCATTTACGTAAATTATAAAATATCGCGATTTTGAGTTTTATAATTTTCATTAGGTTTTCGTTTAATCAAAATACAGTACAGTATTAACAGTAAGTGTTTTTACTCACAAACTGAGCTATCCATTCGGACTTATTTATTACGCAGTGTATATTATACTGTCTACAGCACATTAGCGTACACTATAGAGAATGAAGTTAAATTGAAAAATAATCATTATATGGATATTTAAATACATTTTTTTAAATTGTGGCCGTTCATTTCGATACAAGCTTCAGTCTTTTGTGCATATTATCGCACTATAGATCTTTTGTACCTAATTCCAATTAGCAGTTTCGTCCTTCGTACTTCGCTCCATTTTCCGGTAGCCAATCGCGTTGCAGGTCGGCTACATTTAAACGTGTGCGTCTTGTGATTCGCTTATTCATTTCTTAAGGCTCGATAAATACTTAATATAATCGCCCGCCATTTTAGCTCTTTCGTTGGCGTTCGCAAAAAGCACACGAAGACGTTATTTGCCGCTCAATTATTTGCTGAATTACATTGCGTTTGATTTATTATCATAGGAGCTACGACACGATAATGTTTAACGATGTGGCAAATAGATTCCTCGTCTGGTAGCTCGGCAACGTAAGAACAAAAATGGCGAACGATACTACCTACCTAGACTTTATAGACGTAAGCAAAGAGGCGGAGTCACGCCGGAAATAACAGCGTCGAGACTATAGTAACTCATGTTGAAATGATTCTGTACATATTCTACAAAAGAGTACCTTACGTACTATAAATTCTGCCCGATCCAAAAAGATAAAATTACTCAGACATGCTATCTACTGTCCGTCCAAGTGGTTTTTTTTTAATTGGTTATTTAACGACGCTGTATCAACAACGAGTTATTTAGCGTCGATGGGATTGGTGATAGCGAGATGGCATTTGGCGATATGAGGCCGAGGATTCGCCATAGATTACCTGGTATTCACCTTACAGTTTGGGAAAACCTCGGAAAAAATCCAACCAGGCAATCATCCCAAGCGGGGATCGAACTCGCGCTCGAGCGCAATTTCAGATCGACAGGCAAGCGCTTTAACCGAGTGAGCCATGCCGGTGGCTCCCAAGTGATTTTATCGCAGGGTCGTAGAAAGGGGGGGGGGGAATTACGTGACAGTTAATTACTTAACGAGGCCCTTATATTTAAATTACTTCAAACAATTTTATAATATTACGTAGACGTCCAATTCCTAACAGAAATTAATGTTTTCCGAAAATAGCTAAGACAGCTCAGCCACTAGCCTTTACAGAGGGGCGAACAGAAGCGGGTGTGGGAAACCGGGATGCGACGTAGGCAAATGGACGACAGTACCTGTGCGAAAATATGATTCAATATTGAAAGCTCTTTCGTCACTGGAAAACGCGAACATATTTCTGGAACGTACTACACTCACTAACGCATACGCGGCCTTGGTTCTGTGTGAAGAACGGTTGGAAGTTTACTAGTAGAGGGGGCTGAGATTGAAGTATATTCAAAAACTCAGGTACAATAAAAATTGAAGTAAAAAGAAAATGATGTCCCTGTACAATGCAAATAAAATCTGTAATAAATTTCAGACGGATTTTTCTAATACTTGGAAGAAGTGTTAAATAATTCGTGTTTGGTTCATGAATCGACCCAACTCTAGACTGCACACTCCATTGTTGTCGGTAACTATTACAAGAGTAAATGTGGGGTTCATTTCACTTAATACTCTCTCCAGAGCTGCAATGCATATTCGGGTATAGTATAGCTCCTTCATGTGTAAGCAGAACTGAAAAATTGACGTAACAGTGAGGAATATGACGTTCGAATTGTTTTGCTTATTTTCGGTATATAAATAACATATTCATTTTGGCCGGGTAGAATTATAGCTTCCAGAGCATTCACGTCGTGCTTTTAAATGTTTTCTGTGATTTCTAGGTAATCCAAGTGATTTGACAAGTTCCTACAAAGTGGCGATTACATGCTATTCATTTACTGATTATGTAAGTTAATACCACTCCTATATTTGTTCTTCGCAGTACCCAACTATATTTGCAAGTGGAAGTCATACTTATCTTGACTAATTGCATGTCTACATCACTCATAACCACAAATCATATCATTTAGTATTTACTTCTTTTGCTTTTTATTGTTGATAAGATTGTAAAATAAGTAAACCTCATTTTTTCCAGTAAAGTTAGTCGTGCTACCATATAATTAAGTCTTTCGTCATAATCATGATGCAGCTAATGGCAACATTCAAAATAGTGATTCTATATTTTTCATCGTCTCACTAAATGTTATTTATAATAAAAACTTAACCACAAAAAACAAGCGTATGGGCCTCCGGCCTCTGCATTAATGAAGTAACATATCTTATTAAGTCATATTAAAGTGGAAATGCTTAGGCCTATACATTCTACACTGAATTATCCTCTAAAATGTGTGATTTATATGCCATTTTCACTAAAACGATGGGTTGTGAAACAACTAATAAGATTGTCTTCATTGCTTCATTTCGACCACATTTTTGTGATATCACAATATCTACGTAGGCGTAGAGAAAAATCCGAACTACTGAAACGTAAAACATCGTACTCACCAACTGCCTCCTTGTTGAAGTTGTAGTACAGCTGTTTCTTGAGCTGCCAGCACTCCCCCATAAATCTTCGTAATGCAATACGTGTGGCAATACTTTTAAGCGAACCATGTGGAACTTTCGGATACATTCTTTCATATCACAACACAATTTTATATAACTGTTACAAGTTAACTAAAGTTCTGCTAAGTTATTGTTTGTTAATATTATTTTATCACTATTTAAGACTAAAATGACTCCATGGACGTGGAGAGCATGAAGAGAACAGACGACTGTCGCTAGGTAAACTGTTGTGTTTTTTATATAAATTTCCATGGCCTTCTTTATTAAGTCCGTTTATTTCCGACAGTTATTTAAGTCACGGCTTACGAGATTATTTCATATCAGGTGTCTGTTTAATAAAATAAAACTATACGTATAAGTAAAAGAATTCTTTTCAAATATTTCATCATCATCATCATCATCATCATCATCATCATCATCATCATCATCATCATCTCTATTTCAATTAATCCATTTATATATTTCCCTTCAACAATTAACTTTCTTTTTTCTTTAATGTTTCAAATCACATTATATTGTACATGTTTATTGTATTCAGGACCCTTGTGGTCACTCAAATGCTTTGAGCTGATGTATTTAAGGAATAAATAAAAATAAAAACAGGGCAGGGCAAATGAACGCTCCGTGGAGGAGTACTACCGTTCACAAATTACTAGAGTTCGAAGGTTTAGCCTCAAAATGTTGAAGGGAGTAGCATTATGTTTGCTTGGCTTTCAACACAGTCCAGTATGTACAGTCACGAAGCTCAATATGTAGGGTATATGCATCCATAGATAGTTGCTAACCACTAGGATCGCTACTATCGCCTCATCACAAACAATGCGAAATAGTACCGGCACAGTCTATTGTTCCTAGTACTCTCAACAACTAAGTTTCGTGACTGTATATACTACACTGTGCTTTCACTTGGGCTGGACCAGGGACGGATCCGTACATATAGACAAGGTTTGTCCCATTGTGCGGCTTTATATGGGATGATTGTCCACGTCCGACAGATCAGCGTATAGGGAATTACAAGTATGGACACTTCGCGTCTGTACCTTTGATATAGCATGACTGATTTCAATCACCTTCCGATCAGCTTGAGCGTGAGATTCTGCTTTTTCCCTAGAGTTGGCGCTGACATCACACAAGCTAGCAGGCGACACAGCAGAAATATAGCACATTCAATTAGGTACATTATGTAATCAAATCAAATAAATTGGACCAAGAAATACTAAATCCGTCATTATCTAATGTCTAGACTCTAGAGTTCCTTTATAATGAGAGTTGAGACGTTGACTCAATCAACAATTTAAATATATAATGATTTGATAGCGCTGAAAATAGAAAAACAAAACTCCTATGAGAAGTAAAACCATATGCCTATATATTTTATGCAATTATTAAACTAATTTGATACATAATTTTTAATGTATTACATTATTTCATAATATAATTTATTGTAATATATAAAACAGTTATTATTACAGCTGGTTTATCAACAGTAATCTCGCTAGACGTTTTGATTTATCTAGAGAAAATCAAAACTCGAGTGGGATTTAATTGACTATTACACGATTAGAAGAAAGTATATAAAGATTAGAAGTAACGAAGTACTCCAATACAATAAAATATTACTTGACTTACGAAAATACAACTGTCTTCAAATGTATTATTGTACCATCTCAACATTACAAATATTACGCTAGATGCATGCTAGATGGCAGTAGTGAGCAATGCCTTCTCGTCGAGAAGTTCTCGATCTATTATACACGATGGCAATGTTACTAGTCAAGAAGGCTTTGTTGATTCAGTTTCATTTTTATTAAGACAGTTGCATTCCACTTCAATTATCCGAATCCCAGTAATCAACGTCACTTGACAGATGATTTTCAATAAATCTTAATATTAAACAATCTCTGATACGTGACTATCCATAATATCATATAGCAGAAGCTATAACATAACCTAACTAATATACACAAGTGTTAGAAAAGTTTTAATTAACGACGATGACATATAAATAAACATGAATAATTTTAAAAGGAATAATTATTGAATGTACAATTTTCAAATTTGAATGTGGTTGGTGGTTCAATTGATGTTATATTGGACGTGTGCGTAATAGAAGTGGAACTTGTTGATTTAGGCCTACATGGTGTATTCAACTTATTCAGAATTTCCGAATGAATAATTTTAAAAGGAATAATTATTGAATGTAAAATTTTCAAATTTGAATGTGGTGGTTCAATTGATGTTATATTGGACGTGTGCGTAATAGAAGTGGAACTCGTTGATTTAGGCCTACATGGTGTATTCAACTTATTCAGGATTTCCGAATGGTGCTCTTCATTTATTTGTAAATAGGATTTCAGAAAATGCATAGGTATGATCAGTGATTTTTATTAATTCTTGTTCTTGAATGCCAATGCGAGTCATATTTGAAACTGCTGTGCATCGACTGGAGTGGTTTGTAATTTTATATATTATATATACATATATATTTTGACGTCCAGACCAGCGCAGTTTCAAATGTTGGCAAACAAAGAAACAAATGCTAGGGACGCGATAAAATTAAACAAATGCTAGGAACCCGATAAAATTAAACAAATGCTAGGGACGCGATAAAATAGTGCGACAAGTAGCCATGATTGGTTGAAATACGTCCTTTCGTACCGTTTTATTGGTCAACAGTAGTATGACGTAGTAAGAGTGTAATAGTCACTGAAAAATAAGGAAAAGTTGTTAACTTGAATTTATTGGAAGCAAAGCCGTTACTGGATTAATGCAACAAGGTAGGCGATGTTTGGAGCCTGTGTCTCAACTCTTGCATTAAATTATTATCGAGGATTCGATTATACTAACATCTAGCGCTTGAAAATGGAACTAAACACCAAAAAAAAAAAAAAAAAAAAAATGGACATAGAAAAACAGAACAGGAAAATTCGCTCAGTGTCAATTCCATATAATCTCTATCACTGAGGAACAAAACATATTTTTGTGCGAGATCGTGCGTATTTGCTTGGTTTCCGCACAAAATCAATCCGCGGTAAGTCTAAAATTCCACATTCAGCATTCCCAACCTAACACATAACAATTTCCCTCTTCTTACCGCTTAAGTGACATATTGATTTTACTGCTTTAGGCTTTTAACATATTATTTTTAGAGACGTTCAATATAGTAATAATTATAAATTGGAAACTTACCATTGCAATTTCACCTAAATTGCACTGTTAATTATTGTTTTTAAATATTTGCAAAAATTAAGTAAATTCTACAACTCCACTAAAGTTACTGCATTCGTGATGCATGTAACATTAAGGAAGCCGTTTGTTTTAAGTTCGCATTTATAGACTGGGGGGGAAAAAGACAGACGTATATCACGGCCTGCTGGAGTATAGTAAACACAGAAAACATTTTAAAGCAACAATGTTGAAGATAGATATGTTTGTTTTGCAACTTTACGGTCATTGAACAGAAATCAAGATGGAGATTTCATTGCAACTAATTAGAAATTCCTCTTTCAGGTATGTAATAAACGGTCTTCGCACAAAATAATGTACGATACACGAGCGGTATGTTTTCTTTCAATTCTCGGAAATTAAAAAAGCTCAACTACGTTTCGCTTTTTCAAACTTTTCCTCGAACATGAAAACTTCTACATACCGCTCTTGTAACGCATATTACTATTTTGTTTCAGAAAAAAAATGTGATTCTGATAGTATTTTTTCTCCTGAATTGAAATATATCAGTTTTTTCCTCATCACGCAAGGTTTCCGAGAGACAGGCGTTTATAATTTCAAACATTTCAATATTTTCTACATTTTTATTACACAACATTCAAACATTCTGACTCGCCTAGAAAGTAAGAAATGACGATTTTCTGCTATATTTCGCCTGTGGAGCATTCCTCTTGATGGTCCAATATTCAGCATGTTTGTTTATAATGTCAATAACCTAAAAATTCAGGTCTCTTCTGAAATTATTGAGGTGTCCAGAGAAAGAAGTGAACAAGCCACAAATCCTGATATGTAAAGTATCTAATTATTTAACTGGGATTTTTACCTTTAATCTGAGCCCAAGATTAAATAATATGAATGATTAGAACCGGAGATAGATAGATCAAAGGAATTGGTACAAACGGTTTTTCGAAAATTTCGTAATTTAATACCACCGAAATTATATTTCTAGAAAATATAGGCCTATACACGGATAAAATTTATTTTAGTGTTGAAAGTGCCCGAAAAAATTAGAGATAGCAATATGAAATACTGATGGGTTTGAAATGAAATGGCTCTTGTGCTAGGGTAGGAAAATGAAACAAGACAGCTTTAGTCCACATAATAATAATAATAATAATAATAATAATAATAATAATAATAATAATAATAATAATAATAATAATAATAATAATAATACTTATTTACTTACTGCCTTTTAAGAAACCCGGAGCTTCATTGCCGCCCTCACATAAGCCCGCCATCGGTCCCTATCCTGAGCACGATTAATCCAGTCTATATAATCATATCCCACCTCCCTCAAATCCATTTTAATACTATCTTCCCATCTACCTCCCTAAAGGTATTTTTCCCTCCGGCCTCCCAACTAACAGTCTATATGCATTTCTGGATTCTCCCATACGTGCTACATGCCCTGCCCATCTCAAACGTCTCGATTTAATGTTCCTAATTATGTCAGGTGAAGAATACAATGCGTGCAGTTCTGTGTTGTGTAACTTTCTCCATTCTCCTGTAACTTCATCCCTCTTAGCCCCAAATATTTTCCTAAGCACCTTATTCTCAAACACCCTTAATCTCTGTTCCTCTCTCAAAGTGAGAGTCCAAGTTTCACAACCATAAAGAACAACCGGTAATATAACTGTTTTATAAATCCTAACTTTCAGATTTTTTGACAGCAGACTGGATGATAAAAGCTTCTCAACCGAATAATAACAGGCATTTCCCATATTTATTCTGTGTTTAATTTCCTCCCGAGTATCATATATTTTTGTTACTGTTGATCCAAGATATTTGAACTTCACCACCTCTTCAAAAGATAAATTTCCAATTTTTATATTTCTATTTCGTACAATATTCTCGTCACGAGACACAATCACATACTTTGTTTTTTCGGAATTTCCTTCCAAATCTATCTCTTTACTTGCTTCCAGTAAAATTCCCGTGTTTTCCCTAATCGTTTGTGCATTTTCTCCTAACATATTCACGTCATGCGCATAGACAAGCAGCTGATGTAACCCGTTCAATTCCAAACCCTCTCTGTTATCCTGGACTTTCCTAATGGCATACTCTAGAACAAAGTTAAAAAGTAAAGGTGATAGTGCATCTCCTTGCTTTAGCCCACAGTGAATTGGAAACGCATCTGACAGAAACTGACCTGTACTGACTCTGCTGTACGTTTCACTGAGACACATTTTAATTAATCGAACTAGTATCTTGGGAATACCAAATTCAATAAGAATATCATATAAAACTTCTCTCTTAACCGAGTCATATGCCTTTTTGAAATCTATGAATAACTGATGACACTGTACCCTTATACTCCCATAATAATAATAATAATAATAATAATAATAATAATAATAATAATAATAATAATAATAATAATAATAATAGTGACAGTAATACCAATAATAAATATAAAGACTACTACGATATTATTTTCATTTTTCTGAATTTCAAAGTACCGTATGTCATATTAATGATTAAACAGGAGAAATGTTATTTGTGTAACGGAACTATTTTTAATAAATTTCAAAACTTACGACTCACTCGATTAACTTTAAGCAATGGAAACGAAAACAAATTTGAAATCTCCGCTATGATTTCTATGAGAATCCGCAGCTCTAACAGACAAAAGTTTAGTCACTCTGCATACGGGAGTCCGCCAGGCAGAAAATGATCCTTTGTTTAACTCGCCGTGACACGGAAACTAGTAAAGATTTTGAATGGCAAAAACTAATTTTCATTCTTTCTAAACATTTCTCTCGCCCTGACCTCCCACCTAAAGTGAAAAATAAACGAGTTTACCGCATACCAACTTTTGAGGGTGTCAGTATATATTTTGAACAGGTCACTTCGAAGTTAGTATTATTTTCTCACTTTCTAAAAAAGATTTTTGTTTTGAATTTTTTTCTATGCTTTCCTTAGATATTTATCTATGAATCGTAAAAATTACAGCGCGATTGATTTACTATCATAGAAGCTACGACATGAAAATGTTTAACGGTGCGGCAAATAGTTTTTTCGTCTACAGCTGACTACCATCCACTGATCGCCCGCACCAGCTACGGCTGCTTTTTTCCTCTCCCTTCTGCACCACGGTGCTCATTCCGATACACTCTTTACCCAATACCCATTTCAGCGAGTGCTGACGACCATTGAATTATATGAATTAAACTCATACCTGTATGTGGTGGGTTCTATGGAAGACCACAATAAAATGAAGAAAAATAATGCGTATGAGGAAAATGCGTACCAATACATGTAGGCTACTCATTTTTTTTAATGAGAAGGTTTTAACCTGTAATCCATGCCAATAATAATTTGTAAATATGTTGTTTTAAAACAATATGCAATCGTAATATCCTTCGTGTTAGGGTACCGTACAGTTAAGTATCACAAATATTGTCTTGTATAGCCCAGTTATTCTCCAAACTATTTACATATTTATATTGTAATATTTGGTAGCTAATTCTACATAGGTTGCAATGAACTTGAATCTATAGCAATATGAAACAGTCTTTGACAAACCTTTTTCAATCTTTAACCCTTAAATTCGCAAAGTATCCTATAGGATGCAGCAGGTTAATAGGCTATATATATTGTAAATTTTAAACTAAACAACAATGTAACTTTATTATCTCAACAATAGGATTTGCTCTCCACACAGTAACACAGTATTCGTTAGTGCACTCCACTGACGACAATGACAATTTACTTGGACTATTACGAACAACAATGAACTGTTAATCTTAACTAATATTTACAAAGCACTATTTACAACACAGAACGGTCAGTTCTCAGTTCACAGCTCGTTTGTCTTGGCTAGTTCTTCTAGCTCAGTCACTCGCGTTCACAGAATCTCGAACCCCAGACCGTCAGAGACGATCCGCTGAACTTCGAACTCAGGTCCCCCAACTGCGGTCCACTGCACTCGAACTCCGGGCTTCAGGCTCCACAGTTACGGACACAACTCAAGTCGCGCTCTGGTCTCGAAGCTGGCTTCATTGCTACACAAGACTGGCTTACTGACTGATTGACGTTCACTTGCGTCTTCTCTTTTATAACCAAACTATAGTTTCTCGAGAGTTCGCGAAAGATTCCACTCTCGAATAATCTGGATTTTCACTTCGACGGACTTCCGGACGATTCTGGAGGGTCCGTCCCCCCTCCACTCCGCACATAGCAGTTGCGCGCGCAACCTCCCCTCGCCTCTCCAAGCCGCGCGCCGTCCCCCAGTGCTCCGTGGAGCCCGTGTCGACTCGCGCGTGACCTGCTCTCTTGCGGGAAGCGTATTCGAGTCTCGAGGTGGCTGTCACTATATATATATATATATATATATATATATATATATAAAATTTGAACTGGTAATGGAAATTACGGGAAAACGGCTGAACGGATTTTAATAAATGAACCCTCATTTTGAAGCTTGGAATCCAAAGTTTTTCAGAAAAATAGTAGTTTTCAGTGAAATATCAATTTGCTACATTATTTTCCTATTTTCCAAAATTCAATCGGTCACAACTGTGGAGTAACGGTCAGGGCGTCTGGCTGCGAAACCAGGTGGCCCGGGTTCGAATCCCGGTTGGGGCAAGTTACCTGGTTGAGGTTTTTTCCGGGATTTTCCCTCAACCCAATACGAGCAAATGCTGGGTAACTTTCGGTGCTGGACCCCGGACCCATTTCACCGCCATTATCACCTTGATATCATTCAGACGCTAAATAACCTAGATGTTGATACAGCGTCGTAAAATAACACAATAAAATAAATAAAAACAAATCCATCCTTCTTCAGTTTTGCGAACTAATTACATTTCAGCACGGCCGTGATTTCAGAATAAAACAAAACACACGCTACAATAAACAATAGCTACTACACGAAGGCCATGCCCTGCAGGATTGCTGACATATTTAGAGTTCAAATTCAATTGCTTATTAAAAATTTCAAAACTTACTAAAAATAATTTACAGGTCAGATTCTGCGGTGTGTAATTTTCTGAGTACAGCTGTGTATCGGATATTGAAAACTACGCAACTTGAGGTGGTTTGATGACATTATTACCATTAGAAATGAAATTTCATTACAGTTATGCCATGATGTGACTATTTTTCTTTAATTATACATATTAATGCTAGACTGATAATATGAAAGTGGTTTTTGGGGTTATATAAATAGATATAGAGAATGTGTTAAATTAGATCTTCATTTCTATAATTTACTGAATGACCGCTATTATAATATATATAAAACTACAAAACTTACGTAAGATAATATTGTTATTAAAAATCAAATATTTTTATAGTTATTAATCAAGTGGGGTTGGGTCTTTCTCATATACTTAATGGCGGTGTGGTGTAGATATTTATATGCGTCATTCTCTTCGGTATTGGCTCGAGAAATTGCAAAAATTACATTTCCTAAGGAAAGACGGTATTACTTACTGATAAAATAAGAGGCATACAAAATTTTGTAGTCTCTCGATCATTTCAGCAAGATCTCCTCTTAGCAGGATAAAATGATTTTATCTCTACATTTCAAGCTCTACTTACAGCAGCTATACCAAGATGCTATGTCTATTGTTCAATCCACAATGACCTGAAATAGCTATTGCTTTACTCCCACATGAAAAACCCACTGATCGCCCAGACATTGTTACTTGCATTTTCGCGTTGAAACTCAAGATACATAGGATACATAGATTCAAGAAAAAGTATTTGGCATAAAAACCATTCAGATTGAGTATGTTTCATTATTATGGAAGCAAATAACTTTCAAAATGTCTGGGATTTTTCATTGAAAATAAATCTGAAAATTTTTTATTTGAACTTCTAATGAACTTAGTTTGCAGCATTTGCTGCACAAGCCACTAGTATGCTATAATTTTATTAGTACAATAGAAAAAAATTGGTAGGAAAATTAAAATTTCACAATATTATAATATTGTACGACATATAAAATATGGACATTGCGATAGTTGTTTTCTTTACAGTCCGAGACGGTTTAATAAACTAATGTGAGAAATGAAGTTTTGCCAATTTAAGGGTTAGTAATCTTTGATAAGTTTATTTGTAAAGTAATGAATTTGAAGAAAAACTTGATCAAGTAGAAGCAGCTTAAGAGGAAGGCAGAAAAGAGGAAAAATTAGAGAATGCTGGGTTTCCAATGAAGGACTTGCGCTTTGATAGAAAACTATGAATGAATTAATATTCTACTCTACACCTTAGGCCAGATGGCAGCACTGAAGTATTGTGAGGAAAATCGGGTCTTCATTATCATAAGGGTTGAAAAACACTGATCTAGGCTACATAGAGGGCTGCGGGGAGGAATAGGATTTCCAAATCTCCAGGGCGAAGACTTGGACGTCTCAGATGGAGCTCTGAGGCTGACTAGATCTTCACGGTATTACTTTAGCGAGAGTTAGATAGGCTATAATTTAGATCAAGATGTCTGTGTAAGCTATAATTTAGATCAAGATGTCTGTGTAGGCTATAATTTAGATCAAGATGTCTGTGTAAGCTATAATTTAGATCAAGATGTCTGTGTAGGCTATAATTTAGATCAAGATGTCTGTGTAGGCTATAATTTAGATCAAGATGTCTGTGTAAGCTATAATTTAGATCAAGATGTCTGTGTAAGCTATAATTTAGATCAAGATGTCTGTGTAGGCTATAAATTAGATCAAGATGTCTGTGTAGGTTATAATTTAGATCAAGATGTCTGTGTAGGCTATAAATTAGAACAAGATGTCTGTATATGCTATAATTTAGATCAAGATGTCTGTGTAGGCTATAAATTAGATCAAGATGTCTGTGTATGCTATAATATAGATCAAGATGTCTGTGTAGGCTATAATGTAGATCAAGATGTCTGTGTAGGCTATAATTTAGATCAAGATGTCTGTATAGGCTATAAATTAGATCAAGATGTCTGTGTAGGCTATAATTTAGATCAAGATGTCTGTATAGGCTATAATTTAGGTCAAGATGTCTGTGTAGGCTATAATTTAGATCAAGATGTCTGTATAGGCTATAATTTAGATCAAGATGTCTGTGTAGGCTATAATGTAGATCAAGATGTCTGTGTAGGTATAATTTAGATCAAGATGTCTGTGTAGGCTATACTTTAGATCAAGATGTCTGTGTAACAATCGTGTTAATGAAAAGAGGGGTCACATATTTGCTTCTTCTTTTCTTTTTTTATAATAATTTCATAAGTAAAGTTTTACAAAAGTTTAAACATTTTGTATTACTACGTTCTTTAGCGATGTGGTACCAATTTCCGAGGTAGATCTGTAAGTCAATAAACATGTGAGATAACAGAATTATTATCTGGTTATTGCATGATAGCGTATACAGTTATTCTCTAAATAAGTCATAAGCACAATTTTATCGCTCTGGTTTGTAAATAAAATTGATAACTAGCCTACTAGATAGGTGGTCAAATCGATCTGTCATATAACAAGAACTGTATGACACATCGTGATACCGTCAGTATTTAAATATCTTAGTTACACATTATTAAAAGATGTTTCAGACGTTATTAAATAACATCTAAAACTTTCCACTCACGTTTATAGATAATTCCAACATTAATATATAAGAAAAGATAAAATAATCAGTTCTGAAGTCCATCCGATGCAAATTGATCCGCTAGTTCAGTAACGATGAAACATATCTAAAATCGAACGTAAATTATTGGATTCCGTTATTTATTCAATGCATCACTAAGGTATACATATATATACCGGGTGTTCCAGAACGCCATATTTTAAATTTAAGATGTGGTACAAGAGGCCAAAAAGAAATTTGTCACATAGCTTAGGATCGGCGACGTGTCCTTAGATCGCTAAACGGAGTTTGGACGTGCTACGTTACATAAAACACATCACCAGGGACAACATTTTGTCCCAGCATGGACGAATTTTAGGTTGGTTGTTGCTTTCCTATATTGACGTCATGAAGGCCATGGGTTCGAAGGTACTGCAGGAAAGGGCAATCTGTATGTGCTGCACTGGAGAACGAACGTACGTATGAGCTATTCCATCTCAAATCGACCGAAATATAGAGAAAATTGACCTTGCAATTTCTAAATACAATGAAACTTTCTTTGTACGTACAGAACTGTGATACAATGCTTTGTGCAAAGTTTGAGGCATCAGAACTTCATAGTGTTTAAATTAAAAATATTTAAATTTATCGTATTTTCATAAAATTAGCAACTTTAAACTGTTGTAGCTCCGAAACCCTTTCACCCAATGATCAAAGCATGGTTTATTTTGATGCTGAGAAACTAAAGTTTATATTGGCATATAAACAGATTTTCTTACTTTTTATGGAAATGGAGAAATTTAGATTTTTCCTCATTAAGACGCCTTTGGCTAGGAAAAAATATTTTAAAAATATATAGTTACATTCCGCATTGAAAGTACAAATAAACATATTTTTTTACTGACGGTATGTTGATAAGAAAGTATTGAAAATATCAAATAAAGAAAATAAATAGTACGCGCGTGAACTAACCAGCTGACTGTGAGACGGGAACTTAGCCGAGACAAGCAAGGCCAGGAGACAAACACGTGATGTGTCGTCTAGCAGTCATGGCTGGGCTAGCTTTATCACAGGTTTTCATAAACACAGGAGTAAAATGACGCCCAACATTCGCTTATCTTCAGCTCTCGGCCAGTGCGAGCGGTACTGCGCCTTTGAAGTCTAGGCGTGTGAAAATAATCTATTTAATACCCTCGAAACTTATTGCCATACCACTAAGCAAACAATGCCGAATCCCTCTTAATAATGCAAGGTTTTTTTTCTCAATATTTTTTTACATTTTTACAAATGATCAAAAAGCCTAAAAACAAGTAAACTCAGATTATCTGTCTCTCTGTGTACAGTAAAAATAAGGATTACTTCTTAACATAACCTACCAAATGTCAGCTTCAAAATAAGCTCTCGTTCAATGTTCTGCAGTAAATGATTCCAGAGTTCTGAGCGCTGAAAGAGGCTTGTTTTTCTAAAATACGCTAAACTTGTCGCTCAATAATACGAAAACCGTTTGACTTTCGATAGTATATTTTTGAAAATGCACTCCCCTCAGCACCTTGTATAAGTAGGGAAAAAATTAGAGTATAAAAATGCGATGTTTTTTACTGATCGATTTCATATGGAATAGCCCGTACGTTTGATCTGTTTAGGATTGGAACCTATGCTTCTCTCTACCGCTACCTCCTTGTTTTTCATTGTAGTGGTTAGGTACCTACAGTTCCTACAGCACTACTGGTGCCGTTGTAACTTAATGGCAAGGTGGTTCTGATCGTGACTCTGTGTGCAATAGTGTAAATATAATACAATGTAGTCAGACAAGAGCTCTTAAACTGAATGCAATTGTAACTGCGTTTGGAAGTAAATATATCAGTGTGGAGGGCGATAATATAAGCTGTAAAGTGTGCAACACAGAACTAGAGGTAAACGTTCGTAAAGATTTGCATTGTGAAACGAAAAAGCATAGTGAACGTTTGCCGTTATTTCTCTCATCTGCTCGGTTTACAAACTTTGAGTTTTATAATGATTTGTGCGAGATGATGGTATCGGGGAATAGTCCAATACACAAGCTCAGTAATCCACATTTTCAGCGGTTTATGGAAAAATACACGTCTAGAAAACTGCCTAGTATAACATCAATGCGTACAACACCAGATCACATATAGATTGCTCGTTCCTATGTTAAAATCGGTAACACTTTGAAGAGAACAACCGCCAGGATCCCCACCCGTCCGCCGTAAACGAACACGAGATGGCAGTACAGTCGCTAATACAATTCAAATGGGAGTTATAACGTGACTCCTTATGTGACAACTAGATGGCATCGTTGTAAACCTGACAAAAGTTGTTACCGTCAAAGCCTATAACGCCGAACAATCTGGGTATATATTATGATCTAGGGTACAACCTATTTACGTCTGTACATGAAAAAGCTCTGAACCCATTCGAACAGTTATAGGTAGTAGCAAAATATTTGTATCTATAGATGAGACATCGGATATTGTGGGACGATAAGTAGCTCACGTTGTTGTAGGAATGATGTCCTCCAATGAACCAGGAAAGAAATGTTTGTTGGTATCAGATATACTACAAAAGGTCAAGACAAGAGTACAACTATTGTTAATATTTTTTAGATTCACCTATGTATAACATCTTGCGATGTTGAGCGAATCTTCTCTGTATAAGCATATTTCTAGTGAAAACAGAAGGAATTTCTCTTTTTCACACTTAAAATGCACATTATTATATATTGTAACGTACTACAGTTTGTATCAGAATAATGTACGTAACTCGATTGCTAATTACAAGTCTCCAGGTATCGATCAAATTCCAGCAGAATTAATACAAGAGGGTGGAAGTGCATTATATGCGAAATTTATAAACTTGTACTTGCTATTTGAGAAAAGGAAATTGTACCAGAACAATGGAAGGAGTCCATAATTGTACCTATTTTTAAAAAGGGGGACAAAACCAACTCTGGTAACTTTCGAGGAATATCACTTTCGTTGACGTCGTACAAAATTTTGTCCAATATTCTTTTGAGAAGATTAACTCCGTACGTAGATGAAATTATTGGGGATCATCAGTGCGGTTTTCGGCGTAATAGATCGACTATTGATCAGATTTTTTGTATTCGACAGATAATGGAGAAAAAATGGGAGTATAAGGGTACAGTACATCAGTTATTCATGGATTTCAAAAAGGCTTATGACTCGGTTAAGAGGGAAGTATTATATGATATTCTTATTGAATTTGGTATTCCCAAGAATCTAGTTCGATTAATTAAAATGTGTGTCAGTGAAATATATAGCATAGTCCGTATAGGTCAGTTTCCATCTGATGCTTTTCCAATTCACTGCGGGCTAAAGCAGGGAGATCCATTTTAATATTATCCTCCCATCTACGTCTTGGCCTCCCTAAAGGTCTTTTTCCCTCCGGTCTCCCAACTAACACTCTATATGCATTTCTGGATTCGCCCATACGTGCTACATGCCCTGCCCATCTCAAACGTCTGGATTTAACGTTCCTAATTATGTCAGGTGAAGAATACAATGCGTGCAGTTCTGTGTTGTGTAACTTTCTCCATTCTCCTGTAACATCATCCCGCTTAACCCCAGATATTTTCCTACGCACCTTATTCTCAAACACCCTGAACCTATGTTCCTCTCTCAGAGTGAGAGTCCAAGTTTCACAACCATACAGAAGAACCGGTAATATAACTGTTTTATAAATTCTAACTTTCAGATTTTTGGACAGCAGACTGGATGATAAGAGCTTCTCAACCGAATAATAACAGGCATTTCCCGTATTTATTCTGCGTTTAATTTCCTCCCGAGTGTCATTTATATTTGTTACTGTTGCTCCAAGATATTTGAATTTTTCCACCTCTTCGAAGGATAAATCTCCAATTTTTATATTTCCATTTCGTACAATATTCTGGTCACGAGACATAATCATTTACTTCGTCTTTTCGGGATTAGATGACTTATCAGTTAAGTATAAATATTATTAATAATGAAGACAATAACAATCACAGTTTTTAAATACTGACTGTAAGAGAATAATACATTTTGTGCGAGATCGTGCGTATTTGCTTGTTTTCCGCACAGAACCAATACGCGGTAAGTGTGAAATACCACATTCAGTATTCCCAACGTAACACACATAACAATTTCCCTCTTCTTACCGCTTAAGCGCGACATTCATTTTACTGCTTTAGGCTTTTAACATATTATTTTTAGAGACGTTTAACATAGTAATAAGTATAAATTGGAAACTTACCACTGCAATTTTACCTAAATTGCAAAGTTCATTATTGTTTTTAAATATTTGCAAAAATTAAGTAAAGTCTACTACTCCACGAAACTTATTGCATTCCTGATACAAGTAACATTAAGGAAGCCGTGAAAAAATCAACAAGATTCCAGATTCCGACGTTATTACTGCAATATGTTATATAAATAATATTGTTAAAATATTAAAATGAAAAATAAATCATTACATAACCTTACCGTTTGTTTTAAGTTCGCATTTATAGACTGGGGGAAAAAAAGACAGACGTATATCACGGCCTGCTGGAGTATAGTAAACACAGAAAACATTTTATAGGAACAATGTTGAAGAAAGATATTTTGGTTTTCCGAAGTTGCCGTCATTAAACAGACACCAAGATGGAGATTTCATTGCAGCTAATTAGAAATTCGTCTTTCAGGTATGTAATAAACGATCTTCGCACAAAATAATGTACGATACACGAGCGGTATGTTTGTTTTCATGTTCTCGGAAATTAAAAAAGCTCAACTACGTTTCGCTTTTTCAATCTTTTCCTCGACCATGAAAACGTCAACATACCGCTCTTGTAACGTATATTACTATTACAGAGCTCCTTTCTGACATCAAGAGCAAGCTGTGAGCACATCTCCTTACAAGAATTTCCACAAATCTGTTCCTAAAACGAAATATCTTGTTAAAATTCGAAGATAAACTATAGTGGCGAAACACAACATAAATCAACTAACACTAGGTAAAGTGTAAATTAAAATACAACTAATACAATAGTGCATAAATAACAGACAGGAACTTACTTCCTTGTTATATACTCAAGAACACTATCTGTCAGTGACTTTCGTGACACATCTTTCCATTTATTAATATTAATTTGTCTGGCTCCTTTTTTTCTTTTTTTTTTTTTTTAAGCCGGTCAATATCTACCGTAGAAATCGTCACTGTCTTGCAGTCGTCCATTTTACGTAATAGATCAATCGAAACCTGATATACAGAGTTCTAGTACCCAGTATTCGTAACAGAACAAACTCCCGTGCAATAAAGGTTGATTCACAATAAACCGGGAACAATAACCATAATGAAAACGAGAAGCAGATGACGTGAATATGAAAATTTTCGATTCACAATAAACCGAGAACGTAGACGACTATGCACCGATATGCATGTCAATAACGATATGTAAAGTCGATATTACGCATTCTAATGTTATTTGTGTATAATTGACCAATGGCATTCTCTCATGAGTACAAGGCAGCCAACATAAACACAGGTTAACCAATTTCGAAATTTCAACTGAAACATTTCATTAGGTACGGTACTATAAATATGCCCATGCATCTTTATTATCACAATCTATTTTAAGTCTACCATAACGTAAAATAATTAAAGAAACATTTGTAATAGAACAAAACTGAACACAACAGTAGTTATTGAATTGAAGCATGAATATGTAGCGTGTAATACAACCAATACAGTAATAAAATATGATTCACTTACGATCGGTGTTCAAAGACGCAGCTATTGAAAGCCACGTATTCTCCTTCATTTTCTCATCTTTATACGAGGCGCGCCGCTTATCGTAAACGTGAGGATTTTCCTCAACACTCAAAATTAGAATCTGATCAAATAAAACTTGCTCCATGATGCACAGCACAGAACAAAATAATGCATAGGTTATGTCACGGTCTTCTTTCTACAAAATATACGACGACAAAGTAGCTTTTAGATGGCAATAGAATGAATCTAGTGGGCTGTGATCGGAAACGTGAACGCCAAAGTTGAAACTTGGCCAACTCTCCGTTCCCGATCCCGGGCTCCGGCAAGCTTTTCGTTAATTGTGAATGCTCACATTTAAATGTACACATTTTAACAATTTTACCGTTTTCGTTTTCGTTCCGACTCTCGTTTCCGGTTTATTGTGAACCAGCCTTTACTCCCGATACGATGTAAACAGCTGCATACGCCAGAAGTGACTAGTGACGTAGACCGTTGTTCCAATCAACAAATTCATGGTTGTAACTCGTGTAGAAGCGCCTCTGATGCAGATATTGAAAGAAGTTTTTGTTACAGCTGTGTGAGACAATATAGAGCGTTATTCCATTAAAATTTCGATTTTGAAAAATTGTAACATAGACCGTTATTCGGCCCAACGCTTCAATTGACGATATGATGGCAACAAGCCACTCTTAAGTTTATCTTCGAATTCGCAGTTGTATAATACACATTTTCACATGCACAATAATGTTAATATTTTATATTTGATATTGTTATGTATTGCCTGATGATGCCCCAGGAGGATAAAAACGGTTGCACATATAAATAAATTTAGAATTTTTTATTTTATTGTACGGTAAGTCATAAAAACTGATATTTTAAAGTTTGTTACAAGTATATATGATTGAAACTGTTTTTTTTTTTGCCAACATGTAATAGTAATATACGTTACAAGAGCGGTATGTTAACGTTTTCATGGTCGAGGAAAAGATTGAAAAAGCGAAACGTAGTTGAGCCTTTTTTAATTTCCGAGAACATGAAAGCAAACATACCACTCATGTATCGTCATTATTTTGTGCGAAGATCGTTTATTACGTACCTGAAAGACGAATTTCTAATTAGTTGCAATGAAATCTCCATGTTGGTTTCTGTTTAATGACGGCAACTGCGAAAAACTTAATATCTTTCTTCAACATTGTTGCTATAAAATGTTTTCTGTGTTTACTATACTCCAGCAGGCCGTGATATACGTCTGTCTTTTTTTTCCCTCCAGTCTATAAATGCGAACTTAAAACAAACGGTAAGGTTATGTAATGATTTATTTTTCATTTTAATATTTTAACAATATTATTTATATAACATATTGCAGTAATAACATCCGCATCTGGAATCTTGTTGATTTTTTCACGGCTTCCTTAATGTTACTTGTATCAGGAATTCAATAAGTTTCGTGGAGTAGTAGACTTTACTTAATTTTTGCAAATATTTAAAAACAATAATTAACATTACAATTTAGGTGAAATTGCAGTGGTAAGTTTCCAATTTATAATTATTACTATGTTAAATGTCACTAAAAATAATATGTCAAAAGCCTAAAGCAGTAAAATGAATGTCGCGCTTAAGCGGTAAGAAGAGGGAAATTGTTATGTGTGTTACGTTGGGAATACTGAACGTGGTATTTCACACTTACCGCGTATTGGTTCTGTGCGGAAAACAAGCAAATACGCACTATCTCGCACAAAGGAAATTGAAACCGCACCATAAACACCAGAGGTCTGCATCGGACGTTTTCGCTCGAGCGCCAAGTATTTCATAGCATAATCCGATAGGTAGCGCACATGCATGATGGGTAAAATTGTCACGAGCGATAAATCCTCGAACGGTATAAGCCGAGAGTTAGACATTCGCTCTTGTAACAGTGATGAACTGTGTAATAACATCGTAAATGTTTATCATTTCAAAAGTTTACAGTGTTTAACTAACCTCTCCATAGTACAACTACAAAACTTGCTTTAAAATGTAATATAAATGTTGTAGGTAAATTTTTTTTTGCCACATCTGATAGAAGTTATTGGATGTAAATGTAATTATTATAAACGGAGAACACAATCACGATAATGCAACAACTGTATCAAGTTTTCTAGTAATAATAATAATAATAATAATAATAATAATAATAATAATAATAATAATAATGATAATAATAATAATAATAATAATAATAATAATAATAATAATAATAATAATAATAATAATAATTATGTATCAATCTTTTCGCCTGTAACAGTTGTGCAGCATGATTATTCGTTTTATTATATTTTCTGTGACGTTATCTCTGTACTAATATTGTTATTAATCTACTGCTATATCAATAATATTTTGTAAAACGTTTCTACATTGTTGCAGTATATAGGCGGAACACTATGTATGGACCTATCATATTATATTATGTGGTAAATCAGATATTGAATAATTATTAATTAGCAATAATAACTGTATACCGAAGTTTTTCGTACTATTTTATTTATAACTTCATGTTACTGTTTTGGTACGTTCCATTGACTGTTCCATTAAACGTTTGTCATAAACGCAGAAAATAAAGCCTTATTTTTACCGTGTGAGCAAAACATATGTGTATCTTATCTGTCGCCTTCCATACAAGATAAGACATGTCGGTGAGATGACCTTGTACTGTGCTTCTATTTATTACGAGCGTATCACGACCGATCGTATCTCACTCGAGGGTGCGACACTCGACCGAGTTCAACCGAGCGATTTAACTCCAATGCAGCACTCTGATAAACACACAACCCGATCCATCTCACTTGAATCGATTACAACAGCCAAGGTTTGCATGTTTTGGTGGACGAGGATCATACCAATACACACATCGATGTGCTATCTTCTACACCCATTAGCACCTTTTTCCTTCACTCGGCCACCAAAGGCTGGAATTTAGTAATTATTAAGGAGCGGATTCCTTTGTAATTAAAATATTCTTTTTGCGTGTGATAAAACACAATTAACAAAGTTAAAAATTCCGAACATGAAGTTTCAAGTTTAAAACCCGAATTTTATTTCACATAAAAACACATATTTTCACAAAAAAAAATTATGTAAATACATATTTTCAGGAAATCTATTATAAACACATAAATCCTGGAGTTTTTTTACTTAAATAATTTTTTACAAGAACTTTTAAATATTTTAAAACTATATCAGTTATATCACTCAGAAGTACGTTATCTTTTTAAGAATTCCTGGTTGCTTCGTGTTTCTAAGCGCTGTGTGGTGTATCCGTGATCCATTTTCGTAATAGTATCGCCTCTAGGTCTGAGAACTGCTAGGCAGCATATTAGTGTTATTATTAGAGAATAAATTAACATGGACAAGGAGGAGAGATCTTACAACACATAATTAGGAATGTTTATTGTTCCTGAAGATGATTTCATTCCACGCTTTGTTTGTGAAACACAAAGATAAGAGCTCGGGTATGAACATTATTTAATTAAAAAAAATCTCTCGCCTCTCCCTCATGTCTATCAAGTAAGGCAATATAATATCTTGTTGTGATTCCCTGTTATCGGGCTTCGTCAATCGATATCCTTCAAGATATACTGAAAGATAGTTGTTTAAAAAACACTTTGGCTTTCCTATTAGCAAATCTAAGCTTTTTGTGTGACACCATAACAAACCTCGAAACATCCAAAAACCTGTATTGTATTGTATTGTATTGTATTGTATTGTATTGTATTGTATTTATTAACATTCCATGGTATTCATACATGCTTACAGCTAGAATATGGAACAAGTCAAAAAACTTAATACTATTATAAAATCTTAATTTATAGTCACAGTCTAGATGAAATATATACAGGCAAGATTTACAATATATTCTACTAGTACAACACATAGTTTTAGTATCAATTTCATGAAGTGTTATTGAATGTCATGAATTCACCTACAGAATAGAAGGCGTGAGAAATTAGGTACTTCTTTAATTTGGCCCTAAATAATTTTATGTTTTGAGTTTCATTTTTTGTATCGATAGGGAGGCTATTAAAAATTTTACTGCCATATAACGCACTCCTTTTTGATAGCACGATAGACTTGCCGATGCAGTATGAAAGTCATTTTTTGACGTGTATTTATGCTATGAACTGTTGAATTAGTTACAAAGTTTTCACGATTACATACGAGGAAGACTATTAATGAAAAGATATACTGACAAGCCATGGGCATTATTTGTAGTTTTTTTTAAATAATCCTACACGACTCCCTAGATTTCCCTACTATTATTCTAATTACTCTTTTTTGTAATAGAAATATATTGTTACTATCTGTGGAATTTCCCCAGAATATTATTCCAAAACTCATTACCGAGTGGAAGTATGCAAAGTATATTGTTTTTAAGGTATTGATATTTACTATCTTTTGCATAGCTCTAATAGCAAAACAAGCTGAATTTAGTTTGGGGATAATTTCTTTAATATGATTTTTCCAATTAAACACATTATCGATTTTTTAAGCCAAGAAATTTGGTTGTTGTTGTTGTTGTTGTTGTTTCTAATAGGGATCTATTGTTAATTATTGCGCTAGAAGTTTGCGACTTTGAATTTGGACAGGATTTAAATTGAATTATGTTAGTTTTGTTACAATTTAATACTAATTTATTGACTGAGAAACAGTCACATATTTTGAAGAGAATTTCCTCTGTTGAAGATTGGAATGTGTTGGAGTTATTGGCTGTAATTACTATACTTGTGTCATCTGCAAATAATATGGAATGACCTACATCTTTTATAAGGGGGGCAAGATCATTTATAAACACTAGAAAAAGTAGGGGACCTAATATTGATCCTTGAGGAATTCCATTATTAATAGTTCCCCATGTCGATGTAGATTTCATAGTTGTATTGATTTCAACTTTCTGTTTCCTATCTATGAGATATGAGTGAAACCATTGGTGTGCAACACCTTTAATTCCATAATAATCTAATTTATCTAGCAGCATTTTATGATTTATACAGTCAAATGCTTTGGATAAATCACAGAAAATCCCTCCAACTTGTAATTTTTTATTTACTGCCTCCAGAATTTTGTCAGTTAAACTAAATGTTGCATTTTCTGTGCCTTTATTTTTCCTAAATCCAAATTGTACTGGGACTAAAATGTTGTATCTTTCTAGATGATGATATAATCTTTTATACATTACTTTTTCAAAGATTTTGGAGAAGACTGGTAGAAGTGATATGAGTCTGTCGTCTGGAACAGGGAGATGCATGCCGTGAAAATTAAACTAGACTCGCTACCAGGTTCAGATGTACAAGTACTAAGGGACAAATTCCAGAATGTGTTTGGGAAAACAGTGGATATATATATATTTTTTTTTTATTTTAGTTGGTTATTTAACGGCGCTGTATCAACTACTAGGTTATTTAGCGTCGATGAGATTGGTGATAGCGAGATGATATTTGGCGAGATGAGGCCGAGGATTCGCCATAGATTACCTTGCATTCACATTACGGTTGGGGAAAACCTCGGAAAAAACCCAACCAGGTAATCAGCCCAAGCGGGGATCGAACCCGCGCCCGAACGCAACTTCAGACCGGCAGGCAAGCGCCTTAACCGACTGAGCCACGCCGGTGGCTCAGTGGATATAAAAAAATATGTGAAGTTGCTCAAGTATTGGAGGGTGTGCCTGTTGGTGAAATTGACGGTGTAGGTGTTTGTGACATTCCTCTCTTTAAATATGCTCGTCTGACGTCCTGTGATGTGGAAAGATCGTTTTCACAGTACAAGTCGTTGTTCAGAGATAATCGGCATGCATTTGTGATGGCGAATTTGGAGATGACCTTTGTTGTTCACTGCAATTCTCGGCCAACTACTAGCACTCAAGAGTGGTTGGTGAGTACCTAGTAACATTTTTTTTTCAAGCTAATTAAGGTATTTTTGTCATATTAAAAAAAATATTTTTAGCACATAAAAATCCGCTCCCTAGTAATTATCATTGCTTAATAGGTACCGTAACAATCATTTGAAAGTTTTACCGTAATTTGGAAACACTGAGCATTGCGTCTAGAAACAGAGCTTGAAAATAAACAATAAAACCAGACCTTCAATATCGTCCTTCAAGGCACGACAGTTCAAAGTCACAGTTTTTTTCTTCATGTTTTAGACACATGTCCTTTCTTGAGTAAACAGCTAACAATATATTATTAACGAAGTGACACCAGATATAGGCAACTTACGATAAGGAACGTAGCCATGATGTATAGATTAGCTTGTTACTTGTTCTCAAGAGCACTTCTTCACCTGCGAACTTTGTTTATGAATGCAATAATAATTATTATACAACAACATTGGTGTTTTCATTATTTATCTACATTATCATTATCTCCTGGACGTCTTGCACACTTCTATCACATCTTGCTCTTTCTCTCGAATTGTTACAGTTGCGATAATTTTTCAAATTATAACCCCGTCGCTCTAATTTCCGGCAGCCAATACGTTGCAGGTCGGCTACATTTAAACGTGTGCATCTTGTGATTCGCTGATGAAGAAGTTATGCATTTCCTAAGGCTCGATAAATACTTATATAATCGCCCGTCATTTTGGCTCTTTCGTTGGCGTTCGCAGAAAGCACACGAGGACGTTATTTGCCGCTCATTTATTTGCTGAATTACATTGCTTTTGATTTATTATCAAAGGAGCTACGACATGATAATGTTTAACGGTGTGGCAAATAGATTCCTCGTCTGGTAGCTCGGCAACGAAAGAACAAAAATGGCGAACGATACTACCTACCTAGACTTTATAGGGCCTTCATTTCCTAAGACGTAAGCAAAGGGGAGGAGTCACGCCGGGAATAATAGCGTCGCGAATATAATTTATATAGTCTTCCTTTGGCCTATGTTCGGTTGAAGTTTTCAGTCTCTATAGAAACGAAGCTCGCCTTGTAGAAGCAGACGTCTCATGTTTGTTCGAACTCTCCCCTTCAAGTTCGTTGACCTTCCCTCCCTTCATGCTTTAGGTGTGTAAGGATTTAGAACAAATCTTGTGAAGTTGTACTGTCTTCCTCCGACGAGTTTAGCGCTGGGACCTGAGGTATTCTTGCCATCGGTGCGCGGGGGTTGCAGGTAGATTCTTTTGTTGCTACAGCCAAGCCGAGCCGAGCGGAGTGGGAAGTATTAATCGTCCAAAAATATGCAGTCTTCAGTTTGTAGTAGTGTGTGAATATTTCATATACATATTGTTTATCTAGGCCTATATGGTTTTGTTATTAATATATTAAATATCTTGTTTCAATTTTTGCTCAAACATCTCCCTGATGTTAGCTATGTTAATATTATATGAATTACTCATATTAAATATTTCACCGTTACAAGTCATTTTTAAGGAAACATGCTGTAGAAAAGTTTTTGGTCTTATTCTACTGGAATTTTAGAATATGTGTGATTGGTATCATGAAAAACAGATTCATATAATGTCATGCGAAAATCATTTGGTGGCGATATCTTAAAATACAAATCAAGTAGTTTTACTTCTCAGGTGATTTCAGCAGTGCAGTATATTTAAATTGACTACTTTACAAATTTAATTCAACTCTACTAATCACTAAATTTTATAGTATGATTCTTCTTTTAATTTATATTATTGCAGTTTTATTATGATTTTTCTTTTTATTTATTCTATTGTATTTGTATTACTGGTGGTGTGATGGCCTTAACTTCACCAGAATAAATAAATAATAGACTAAATAAATAAATAAATAAATAAATAAATAAATAAATAAATAAATAAATACTTACAAATGGCTTTTAAGGAACCCGAAGGTTCATTGCCGCCCTCACATAAGCCCGCCAGCGGTCCCTATCATGTGCAAGATTAATCCAGTCTCTATCATCATATCCCACCTCCCTCAAATCCATTTTAATATTATCCTCCCATCTACGTCTCGGCCTCCCTAAAGGTCTTTTTCCCTCCGGTCTCCCAACTAACACTCTATATGCATTTCTGGATTCGCCCATACGTGCTACATGCCCTGCCCATCTCAAACGTCTGGATTTAATGTTCCTAATTATGTCAGGTGAAGAATACAATGCGTGCAGTTCTGTGTTGTGTAACTTTCTCCATTCTCCTGTAACTTCATCCCGCTTAGCCCCAAATATTTTCCTAAGCACCTTATTCTCAAACACCCTTAACCTATGTTCCTCTCTCAAAGTGAGAGTCCACGTTTCACAACCATACAGAACAACCGGTAATATAACTGTTTTATAAATTCTAACTTTCAGATTTTTGGACAGCAGACTGGATGATAAGAGCTTCTCAACCGAATAATAACACGCATTTCCCATATTTATTCTGCGTTTAATTTCCTCCCGAATGTTATTTATATTTGTTACTGTTGCTCCAAGATATTTGAATTTTTCCACCTCTTCGAAGGATAAATAAATAAATAAAATAAATAGATAAATAAATAAATAAATAAATAAATAAATAAATAAATAAGATTTTCTATAATACTTTCCTTCTCTGAACACGATAGAAACTCTCGTAAATTGGGCGAATGTTTTCAGCATGATTGTACTTCCTTCCAGACTGCCGCTGTCACTGTCCCCTCCCACTCCAGTACCGCGCTAGACTAGTCGGAACCGCATTCCTCTCAGCACTAAACTTCTCAGAGGATGATAGTACAGCAGTGGAAAAAAAATCGGACCGACCCTTGTAGTTGATTTCAGAGCCTTGTTCACTCCAGAGCACGACAGACTGGTAACTAAGACTTTCGTGGTTCGAATCCTGCCTGGGAAGGAAACTTTTTTTGTTCCTTATTCAAATTTATTCTCAATACTTTTATTGCATATTTTATTGCCGCCCTCACATAAGCCCGCCATTGGTCCCTATCCTGAGCAAGATTAATCCAGTCTCTGTCATCATATCCCACCTCCCTCAAATCCATTTTTATGTTATCCTCCTATCTACGTGTCGGCCTCCTCAAAGGTATTTTTCCCTCCGGCCTCCCAACTGATACTCTATATGCATTTTTGGATTCGCCCATACGTGCTACATGCCCTGCCCATCTCAAACGTCTGGATTTAATGTTCCTAATTATGTCAGGTGAAGAATACAATGCGTGCAGTTCTGCGTTGTGTAACTTTCTCCATTCTCCTGTAACTTCATCCCTCTTGGCCCCAAATATTTTCCTAAGCACCTTATTCTCGAACACCCTTAACATCAGCTACTCTTTCAAAGTGAGAGTCCAAGTTTCACAACCATAAAGAACAACCGGTAATATAACTGTTTTATAATTTCTAACTTTCAGGTTTTTTTGAGAGCAGCCTGGATTATAAAAGCTTGTCAACTAAATAATAACAGGCATGTTTTTATTTTATACAAGAAATAAATTCAGTTGCTAATGAAGCGAAGCACTTCACATACCTGTTTTGCCAAGAACAGAATGTGAACTAATTACGCCATGTTTTTTTGAAATGAACTTCATTCAAATGATTTTTTTTTTTTTTTGAAAATTTGGTGATCACTTTCAATCAAGAAACGAGTGTTATGAGCGAGAAAATCTCAAAACACGATCCAAAAAAATTCCCCTACAATCAAGTCTAGTTTCCCTATTTCCCTACATAGCGTACGTTTACCCTAAATTGAAGGAAATTTTCCTAGGGTTGGCAACACCGGCCTAAGAGAACACAGGATATCACATTAACAATGGACACACATTCATTCCCTAGGCGGGGTTCAAACTCTCGATTGCATGAAAGCTGCATGCCGTTCGCTGCCCACGTACTCAGTTCAAATACCGCTGAATTAACTTCATATATTTACCAGTGGCGTAGCGTCAATGTAAGCTAAAAAGCTCAGCTTCCCCAGGCAATAATAATTTCATAATAAACCTGCAGTTTATGGACAAAATTATTTATTAATTTTAACAGAATTTATATTTACGCGTTAAATATTGTGATGCGGCAGCTCAGGATGATTTGTGATGCAGCAGTAAACAAGAAGCCTGCACACACCAGCTTCCAAGCAGACTGGTTTCTTACACTCATTCTTCTGTGTAACCCACCCCGCAGATTTTCC
Source organism: Periplaneta americana (assembly GCF_040183065.1). Lineage (NCBI taxonomy): Eukaryota > Metazoa > Arthropoda > Insecta > Blattodea > Blattidae > Periplaneta > Periplaneta americana. Next base: position 10,309,479 of record NC_091129.1, on the reverse strand, counting down.
ATCCCTTTCTAACTAAACCACCCTGGTCGCAAGGCTCGCAAGAAGCTAGCTTTGACATTTAAAATAAGTAGTTTCCGAGTTATCCCTTTTCGTCAGTAGTGTTCAGTTGAAGTGTTAGTGTGCATTGTGACTGATATAATAAATAATGAGCGAAATAACAGTTCCTGACACCAATTTACTTGAATTTTTTAGGACAATTCTATTATCAAGACTGACTTACGAACAAAAGTGTGATCTAAAAAACAAATGACCGACTCCCTTGCTGTCAATGAAGGACATAACCAAAACACAGACGCATACTTACGTAATGATACTAATATTGTGATTTCTCTAAGTATGACAGGGAGTGAGCTAATGGTATACGTATACGTGTCTATTTGTTAGAGATATGTGTAAACCGTGAAATCATATTTTACTACGTACCATTTGATGTCATGCCTTATTGGTGTTACGAGGTTCCAACCAATCTTCGACAGGTGACTTGACATTGACTACTATTTATTTTAAGACTATATTTTTGTAACACGTTTTCTCATATTGCATTAAAGACAACTTGAGTTAGCTTCCCCTGCTCAAAATTTCATGCTACGCCACTGATATTTACTAAGTCTTGCCGTCATCATGGGCCGCAGCTGAATCTAGAATTGTAAATATGGCAACCCTGCGTCTGGTGGCGTGAGCTAGTAGTGAATGAAATGGAGGCAAAATCCATTCACGACGAGATGTAGTAGAGGCAATTAGGTAATGAATACTACAGGGTTACGATGGAGGGAGATGTATGGTCTGGGAGATCATGGACCCCTCCCTCGTACCGAAGCGGTGATGCACACAACTATGTAGAAACGTCACGTCGGCCATTCACATTAAAACCTTCAGTTTTACAGAGCAATAGTAGTCTTCCCTGTTTACACAAGTGAATAAGATGAAATCTCTCTTATATATAGCCTATATTTCTTTCAGGTCCAAGACTAGCACAAGACTATTTTACAAATCGCAAAACAACCGGCTTAATATATTTTGAAAGTCTCAAATTCGTAAATACAGAAATTAATAATGATAATAATAATAATAATAATAATAATAATAATAATAATAATAATATGAATATGCCATTAGGAAAGTTCAGGATAACAGGCAGGGTTTGGAATTGAACGGGTTACATCAGCTTCTTGTCTATGTGGATGACGTGAATATGTTAGGAGAAAATCCACAAACGATTAGGGAAAACACGGGAATTTTACTTGAAGCAAGAAAAGCGATCGGTTTGGAAGTAAATCCCGAAAAGACAAAGTATATGATTATGTCTTGTGACCAGAATATTGTACGAAATGCAAATATAAAAATTGGACATTTATCCTTCGAAAAGGTGGAAAAATTCAGATATCTTGGAGCAACAGTAACAAATATAAATGACACTCGGGAGAAAATTAAACGCAGAATAAATATGGGAAATGCGTGTTATTATTCGGTTAAGAAGCTCTTATCATCCAGTCTGCTGTCCAAAAATCTGAAAGTTAGAATTTATAAAACAGTTATATTACCGGTTGTTCTGTATGGTTGTGAAACTTGGACTCTCACTCTGAGAGAGGAACATAGGTTAAGGGTGTTTGAGAATAAGTTGCTTAGGAAAATATTTGGGGCTAAGCAGGATGAAATTAGAGGAGAATGGAGAAAGTTACACAACGCAGAACTGCACGCAATCTATTCTTCACCTGACATAATTAGGAACATTAAATCCAGGCGTTTGAGATGGGCAGGGCATGTAGCACGTATGGGCGAATCTAGAAATGCATATAGAGTGTTAGTTGGGAGACCGGAGGGAAAAAGACCTTTAGGGAGGCCGAGACGTAGATGGGAGGATAATATTAAAATGGATTTGTGGGAGGTGGGATATGATGATAGAGACTGGATTAATCTTGCACAGGATAGGGACCGCTGGCGGGCTTATGTGAGGGCGTCAATGAACCTTCGGGTTCCTTAAAAGCCATTTGTAAGTAAGTAAGTAATAATACTAATAATAATACTTACAATAAATGTATTTTAAGGAACCCGAAGGTTCATTGCCGCCCTCACGTAAGCCCGCCATCGGTCCCTATCCTGTGCAAAATTAATCCACTCTCTATCATCATATCCCATCTCCCTCAAGTCCATTTTAATATTAACTTCCCATCTACGTCTCGGCCTCCCCAAAGGTCTTTTTCCCTCCGGTCTCCCAACTAACACTCTATATGCATTTCTGTATTCGCCCATACGTGCTACATGCCCTGCCCATCTCAAACGTCTGGATTTAATGTTTCTAACTATGTCAGGTGAACAATACAATGCGTGCAGTTCTGTGTTGTGTAACTTTCTCCATTCTCCTGTAACTTCATCCCTTTTAGCCACAAATATTTTCCTAAGAACCTTATTCTCAAATACCCTTAGTCTCTGTTCCTCTCTCAAAGAGAGAGTTCAAGTTTCACAACCATACAGAATAACTGGTAATGTAACTGTTTTATAAATTCTAACTTTCAGATTTTTTGACAGCAGACTAGATGATAAAAGCTTCTCAACCGAATAATAACAGGCATTTCCCATATTTATTCTGCGTTTAATTTCCTCCCGAGTATCATTTATGTTTGTTACTGTTGCTCCAAGATATTTGAACTTCTCCACCTCTTCAAAAGATGAATTTCCAATTTTTATATTTCCATTTCGTACAATATTCTCGTCACGAGACATAATCATATATTCTGTCTTTTCGGGATTCACTTCCAAACCTATCTCTTTAATTGCTT